>NW_028243534.1:0-20034 GCF_964263255.1 Lissotriton vulgaris
TTACCTCAGTCTTCAGCCTCACCACATCCAATAGTTTTGTCTTTACTTCAGCCTTGACCGTTCCCTGACCCAAGGTACTGTTCTGACCTTCCCTACTGTTGTTATGCTCTCTCAGCCAAGTCTCTAAGTCTATAGCATCTAAAACATGCTGATTTCCGGTAGCTTCCTGACTTGCACTCATTCCTGACGCCACACCTAATGGTCCTCCTCACTGGATTTTCCCACATCCTCAAGTCTGAGCTCCTGTTCACCATTGGTATAGATCGTATAGTACTGGAACCAATGCGTATTCCCAAATGATCAGCAGTAGCTGGTAAAGGGGCACTAGGTTCCACCGACACTAGAGATAGACCATGTCCAATCGTGCTCCCTGGTCTTTCCAATCCAGTTACTTCTGCTGATACAGGCTGTCGCTGACTACGGTTTCCCCTGAGCTTGGGCCATACACTGACACAAGTCAGTCAGTAAATTCACTTTATTCGCTACTTATGTAATAAGATCATAAAAGTACATGGAAACACAGTTAAAAACAGCCATACAAAAGTTATTTTAAAAACCAGTTAAGACAGTTAAAAAGTTTGGAACGTTAGCAGTTAAAAGACAGTTAATAAAAACCCAGCTAAAAAAAAAAGGTTTATAATTAATTCTGGGTATTATGCAATCGCCTGATCTTACGTGATTGAATTAAAAAAGACGCAGAAAAAGAAACCATAGGATCAGGCAAATATTGTAAAAAGTACATTGCTACACTACATTGTTTAAAATAATATTTACACATCAGTGGCAATATCAATCTTTTGCGGGGTTCCATGTAAAATTTACAAAAGAAGAAAATGTGGAAATTTGATTATGCAGAAACACCATCGCAGGGACAGAATGGTAAATTCCAACTGGATGGGCCAACATACAACGAATAAAATACAGTTGAAATCTGATTTTAAAAAAATTATGGCGTGAGTTTGTCAGAGTGAATAAATATAAAGATGACCCTTCCCATGCAATCGGTCCCTCTAAATAGGATTTAACCGATACTTTTATGTAATTTGTCTTCAGTCTTTCATTGGCCCTTTGATTAAGGAAACAAGATGTTATCTCCCGTTTGAAATATTGAAGCAATCACTGGGGGAAACAAATAAACGCTCTAGACCAACAGAAGAAAGAGTGGATTTAATGTAAGATATCTAAAAGATCCTATGGGCATATTCCAGAGATAGGCAGTCTTCAATTAGCTTTTGGGTGACATGAATAGATTCCCTTCTCCAGATAGAGTGCCACAAAATGATTGGAGCCAGACTAATTGTATCAGAAGGAAATTGGACATCTAATTCTGTATGGGAAATAAAATTGGAGCAGCTTATGGGGAGGTCTACTAATTATTTACCAGAAAATAAAAAGTCCTCTATGGGCTGGAGGGCTGAGGGGTTAGTATAACCCCATATGTCTACCCCGCAGGTTGCTACTGACACTGATTTGGCTGCTTACACTTTTTTAACCATTTTAATGGATTTGGCAACCAGTTTTTTAATAAAAGAATGAAGAGAAATAATACTTCTCTCAAGTGATAAGCCTCTTGTGGTAATCATATTGTACCTTGATAGTTGCCTATCAAAAGTTACACCTAGGGAGGAAAAAGTGACGATATGGGCTACTTTCTGACCAGATATGTGGAAACTTGGGACCTTCCTGTCCTTAAGGCCAGTGATTAAAATAAAGGACTTGGCCTCATTTGTTTTTAGCTCCAGTTTTTCAATATAGTTTACATAGATATCTAGTAGCTTTTGAAAGTCCAGGCCTGTGCGGGCAATTAACACTGCATCATCAGCATACAGGAAAATTGTGGGTGCATACATTGTTGATTTTGGGAATCTCTAGGGGCTGAGTCTGACAGAGGAGCTTCTACTCCATTAGTATAAATAGACAAAAGAAATGGGGCGAGTATGCAACCCTGTTGGACACCCCTGTTGATTGGAAATGCCATGGTGCACTCCCCCTGTCTCCCATATCTGACACTGGCCGTGGCTGAAGAAAAAGCTGCCTGATAAAAAGTGTAATGGCTTCATCTATGCCCATTTCTTCCATTATCTTCCATAGGTGTTGGTGTGCCACACAGTCAAATGCTGCTGACAGGTCCATAAACGCCAAGTATAACTTGCCAGGTTTAGCGTGGGTATACTTGGCGATTAGGAGACTTAAATTAAGGCACTGGTCCTGGGTGCCCATTCCCTTTTTGGACCGGGATCAGAACCTTGTTACTGGCTGCCCATTTCTCGAGTCGAATTAGTAAAACCCTACCCATAGATTTTGCTGTGCTATTCAACAGCGAAATTGGCCTATAATTTTTGGCCTTGGATTTCTCATGGATTGGGATTAAAATGTTTTTCTTCCATGAGTCTGGTGGTCCCACCTTGTTAAAAACATTTGTCGGCACAGGTCCTCATAAGTCCAGCTGGTCAATGACAAAATCTATAGGGGTACCGTCTGGTCTGGGCATTTTGTTGCTAGAACACTGCATAAGGGCTTCTCTAATCTCATGGTGATTAAAAGTCAAAAGGGGTTTGGTAAGAGGGGGTATAGATACATTCTGTGCTAACATCCCCTCAGCATTTGGATCAAATATTCAGGAAAGGTATGAAACCCAGGATTCATCATCTACATTAAAATCCAATGTTGGTGCTGTAGTTGGTTTGAGGAAAGGGGCATTAATAGTGCTCCAAACGTCCCTGGCATTTTTTTGAGATAGCGGCTAGATGGGGTTGTTCCCAAGCTTCTTCCTTTAGAGTTTTAATTCTGATCTTCCTGGTCTCTTTATATTGTAAACGGAGAAGCTTAAATAAAACCGTATCTCTAGGCGTAGATCTAGGGGCCTGGTGTAAAACTGCTAGAGACTTAGTACATGATCGATCAAACCATCTGGGACCTGGTGTTTTAGCAGTGGGATTTTTTCTAGTTAGATGATTCCTGATCTCCGATAATATTGACTCAAATGCGGTAGTTACCTGAATTGGATTAGAGGCTGTTTCTAGGCACGTTATGTTGTCGTTTTGCCTCTTTGCAACCACAATCGGAACAAGGGATGTTTTATCTGCTAAAGCCCATTTTAGAGTTATCCCATTGGTCCTTGATTTTTTTAAAAAATCTTTTTATTATTGTAAACAAACAAAAAGCATCAGGTGACATATCTCTCTTCCACAGTAAGTAATTACACATTTCCATACATCAGAATACATTTAGAATGACAGTAATGGTCACTGGGACACTAGCGCTATAGTTTCCTCGCCAAGACTCGGTGGAGTACATATATCCCCCCTGTAGCCATTCCACGCTCCCAAGATCTTCCCCCATTTCTGGGGCCGGCCCCTAGCAACGTATACCGATCTTTGCCTGAACATGCACCAGTCGAGGTCTTCCATCCATTTCCCAATTTGTGGCACCTGACTAGCCCCCCACAACTGAGCAATATTACGCTTGGCTATCATGCATGCCAGGGTCACCCATTGCTTCCCATGTGAAGTCAGATCAGTTGGCTCCCAGATATTCAATATACAACGTTGTGTCTCAATCACTAGTTCCACCCCTACCACTTCTCGGATTTTTTCGTGGATCTTGACCCAGTATTCCTGTATTGCCACACAGTGCCACAAAACATGCATGAATGTTCCGGTCTCCCCACACCCCCTCCTACATTCCTTGTTGTCCGCCAAACCCATATGTAGCAAACGTGGACCCGTAATGTATGTCCTGTGTAAAATCTTCAACTGCACCAGTCTAAGTCGCATTTGGATGGCTACTACTTTTGGGGAGGAAACCGCCTCTCTCCAGTCTTCATCATCCAAGACTAGGCCATCCGTGCCTCACTTCTCCATAACATTTACCAGGGGGTCACTCATGTGGTTGATCAGTTTTTTATATATCAATGATATGGTTTTGGTCGGTAGTATACCATCCAGTACAAGGTCCTCTAGTGGCGAGGCCTCCGGGAGTTCAGTGTCATGGGGAACATTTGCGAGCAGGGCGTGCCTAACCTGAAGATACCGAATGCGCTCACATTCCTGCATCTGATGTCGTTCCTGTAAGGCGGCAAACGTTAGTACACCATCCTTCCCCCACATGTCCTTTATTTGTGAGATCCCAATGAGGTCCCATCTATCAAAGCCCTTCGTCTTCCACAGGCTGCCCAGCCTCTCTGAGCTCCACAGTGGGGTCGCCATGGTAAGCCTCCCTTCCAATTGCAGACATCGATTAGCGGCATGTCATACGTGAATCGCATGTGCCGTTGGTCCAACGAGGAGAAAGCGCCCGTTCCAAGCATAGAGTGCCCTGGTAAAATCACCCCCAGGCATCTGCCCACGGTCCATTGCATATCCAGGGTCCAAAGGGGACCCATAAATAGCGTGGTTTATCGCCACCAACTGGGAAGCCCAGTAATACTTATGGAGGTCTGGTAAACCGATCCCTCCGTCGTACCAGGGAAGAGTAAGCTTGGAGACCGCAATACGGGGTCTGCCCTCCCAGAGAAGCTGTCTCTGAAGGGACTCTATATCCTTGAAATACGAGTGGGGCACTGGATCCATTGTATTTTGGATTGCATACAAAAAGCGGGGGAGAGCCATAATTTTAAATAACACTGTACGGCCCAACAAGGAGAGCGGCAATGATTTCCATCTTACCACATCCCTTCGGAACTTGGCCAGCGGGGGCTCCAGATTCTTTTCATACCTCAGTTTCAGATCTTTGGTCACAAATATGCCCAGATACCGAAACCCCACAGTTTCAATCCGCAATGGGCAGGAACTCGGGACGACCGGAGGGTCACCGCTAATGACAAAAAGAACAGATTTCGTCCAATTAACGGCGAAACCAGAGTACCTTACAAATATGGCCAGGACATCCATAAAAGTGATCAGAGAAGTCCGGGGGTTGATAAGGTAAAGCAGGGTGTCATCCGCATAAAGCGAGATCTTGTCCTCCCACTCAGGCGTCCAGCGCAGCCCGCGAATCGACCGGTCCCATCGGACCCATGCAGCGCTCAAGTGCCAACGCAAATAGTAGTGGGGATAGGGGACATCCCTGCCTTGTACCCTTTCCCAGAGGAAAGTCTATGGATTTGTGGTTGTTTCCCACGACCCTGGCTAGGGGACTAGTATATCGGAGACGGACCCAACCGATAAAATCCTTGCCGATACCCAACTTCGCTAAAACCGCAAACAAGTAGGGCCATTAGACCCTGTCGAATGCCATGGTTGCATCTAGTGACAACAGGACTGCAGGCTCATGTATGCTCGATGCGCCACCCAGAATCTCATGCAGTCTTCTGAGATTGAGGGCTGTATGTCGGCGTGGCATAAAGCCAGACTGGTCCGGGTGGACCAGGGTCGATATGACCCTAACCAGCCTAGTCGCCAATAATTTAGCCAACACTTT
The DNA here is from genome assembly GCF_964263255.1 of Lissotriton vulgaris. Lineage (NCBI taxonomy): Eukaryota > Metazoa > Chordata > Amphibia > Caudata > Salamandridae > Lissotriton > Lissotriton vulgaris. The sequence continues at coordinate 5,422 of NW_028243534.1, forward strand.
AGGTTCAGCATTAAGTAGTGAAATCGGCCGATAGGAAGAGCACTCTGTTTTAGACTTGCCTTCTTTATGGATAACAACGATGTTTGCTACACGCTGGTCGTAGGGGAGTTGGCCCGTTTCTCGACTTTCGACGAACATGGCACGGAGAAATGGCGCAATCCTGTTTGCGTTAAGTTTATAGAGGTCTATGGGGATTCCGTTAGGGCGGGAGGCTTTCCCAGAGTGGACACCCCTGATAGCCTGCGCCACCTCGTCATCCGTGAGGGGGAAGTCCAGATACTTCATGTCCTCCTCCGAGATGCTGGGCATTGGGATATCGTGTATCATAGCCGCATTTTCGGCCTCTGTATAGGTCCCAGCCGACTGATATACCAGTATATAGTACGCAGAAAACTCGTCTGCAATCTGCTGTGGGTCTGTCACCAGTCCTGATTCCACCGTCTGCAATTTCGGCACCAACCTCGATGCCCATTCCCCCTTCTCCAACCACGCTATCAACTTTCCTGCCTTATCGCCATGCTCCTAAATCCTACTTTGCGTATCAGCAATCTCAACTTTGGCCCTGTCCCTAACTAGACTCCTATATTCATCACGGAGGAGTTTCAGTCGATGCAATCCCTCCGGAGTGGCCTCACTCGAGACCTCCCCCTCCAGTGCTGACAATAGAGCTCAGCTGCCGCAGCAAAGGGGCGTCCTGGCGCTTTGAAACAGAAAATGACTGGCTTCAAGGAATGAAATAGAGCGTAGAACAAACAGGCTTAGTTTCGGGGAAAGAGGTGGGTTTTAACAGCCCTTCTGAAATCCAAAAGGTTTTCCCGTTCACGTATGTGTGCCGGCAGGGAGTTCCACAATTTAGCAGCTAAATAGCGGAAGGAACGTCCTCCCGCTCTGCAGCGCTTGATCCAGGGTATCTTGACCAGATGTTGGCCAGCAGAGCGCAGTAGGCGAGTCGGAACATACGGAATCAGAAGGTTGCAGAGCATTTTAGGAGTGGCAAGTTTTAAAATTTTGAAGGAGAGGCAGAGTGTCTTAAACTGGATACGCTGAGCCATAGGGAGCCAATGGAGCCTCCGGATGGTATCAGAGATAGAACAGAATCGGGGAAGGCCTACTAAGGCACTGGCGGTCGCATTTTGAATGCGCTGCATCCGGAAGATCTCAGCTTGATTGGGTCCCAGAAGCAAGGAACAGACGTAGTCCAGCCGAGAGAGCACAGTGGCCTGGACTTTCAGCTGCCTTGTAGATGAGTCAAAAAACTTGAGGACAGGCCTTAGGCCTCGTAGAATGCCGAAACATGTGGCCGCAACTTTTTTTGTCTGGTAACAGAAACTAAGGGAGGAGTCTAGCCACACACCCAAGTTTTTTACTTCTGATTTGGGTTCCGGGGCTTTTCCCAGGGCAGTGGGCCACCAATGGTCCCCCCATAGATCGGCGTTCTTTCCAACCAGTAGCACCTCTGTCTTATTTGCATTTAATTGCAGACAGTTAGATGTCATCCACTGTGCCACAGCAGTAAGAACACTTCTTAACCTGGAGACGTTGGGAGCTGATGCCTCAGTCAGAGCAACCACTAGCTGAGTGTCGTCAGCATATGAGACTATCCACTTCAGCTCAAGCTTTCCTCTTCTTTCCGGAGACTAATGATAATACCTCCCCTCTAATAACCGTCTTGTATGCCTCCCACAAGGACCGCCCCGACTCCACCGAACCTACATTGTCCTGGAAGTATCGGTCTGTAATTTGTACCACTTCTTTCTTTGTATCAGGGTCTTTTAAGTGCCAAGCGCTGATTGGAGCGATCCTGCCCACGTCTCTCTGTCCCGAAGTCAGACTGAGCCAGACCGGGGAGTGATCAGAAATCCCTCTACCCAAGTGTCGTACCTCTCTGATCCATACCGCCTGTATTGCCGGCACCAAAACATAATCTATCCTGGAGAAGGAGTGATGTGCAGAAGAGGGGTGTGTATAGTGCACTCCACCTGGGTTCCTAAGTGTCCACCCGTCAACGAGACCGGTGGTTTCTACAAAGTCTGACACCACCCCTGAGACGGCGTCAGCTTCCGGGCCAGGTGTCTGTCCATTTCGCCATCCATCACAGCGTTAAAGTTCCCCCCCCACTATCAACAGCCCCACAGGCAAGGGTTAAAAAAAATTACACAGGTCCTGAAATGTGTCGGATTGCAACCCCGGCGGGACATATACTGACAAAAACGTCACAGTTTTACCTTCCCACAATCCTGAAATGCCAATGTATCCGCCTCTCTTGTCTGCCCATGTGGCCTGAACAATCAGCGGGAAGGAGTTCCTCACCAGGATACCCACCCCCCGAGACCGAGTCGTGAATCCAGCATGCGCCACCAACTTATAACCTCCCCTGTGTAGGGCCATACAACGGTTGCCGATCAAGTGCATTTCCTGCAACAACACCACATCCGGGGAGTGCCTCCTAATCATCTGGCTGACCATCCCCCTTTTAATCTCATCACCTAGGCCAATCACATTCCAACTAAGCGCCGTAATCCCCAGACCCTGTCTACCAATTGCCATTATAATGATAGAGCTTGTCGAGCTCACCTGATGCTAGAATAAAACCAGAATAAGTCTCAAATGCTTGTGCGCACACTGAAAACAAGAACACAAACCACCCAAAAACACTTGACCCCCCACCTCCCACCCTGCACCCCTGCATGTAGCTTACGCTCATCCGCAACTAGCAGTGTGCCTGTCGCCCCCGATCTAATCTACAGCTAACTAAAAGTAGAAAATAGAGGAGGGCCCAGGTACAAGCTCCTCGCCCCCCTCCCCACCCTGCCACCCCGTTGTAGCCCCTGTATATATGAATCCACTAAGATATCTGCTGAACTCTACAGGTCAGGGGATCCATTGTTAGCCCACCCCCACACCCGCAACACTAGAATACAGTTAAGGTCCCTGCAACCACTATTTTCACCAAAGTCATTGTTCGTCCGCCTCTCCTCGGTCCTGGCTCTCCGGGCCCGGCATGTGGAAACTTTCCAGCCAGTCTGTCGCCACCTCGGGATTATCAAAAAAACAGGCTTTCCCATTAAGTTCCACACGGAGGCGGGCCGGAAACATCATGGCATATTTTATCCCTTTATCTCTCAGTTTCTTTTTTACCGACAAGAAACCCTGGCGTTGTTTTTGAACCATCTGGGTAAAATCCGAGAAGAAAGAGAGAGTCGCATTTTCAAACCTCAGTGGAGCCCCAGCTCGGGCCGCCTGGAGGATCACATCCCGGTCTCGATAGTTTAGAACCCTCACGGTTTGGGTCTACCCCCGGAACTCTGTGAGCACGCTCAACCGTGAAGAAGTTGCTAAGCCCTTTAAGTTTTTTTAAATTTAAAACCGTTATTATATTTATGTACAGTACACAGCTGTCAACCTACAACCCAGCGGGCCGGCAGCTATAACACAGGAACATTTTGACTTTTCACAATCAGGCCCCCGGTACCTTATTTAGGGGTTAAGTGACTCGTAGTATAATCATGTATAAGGCGTAGAATCAAAAGACAAGTATTGTAGGTTTAGTTTTGGAATTTTGATGAACTGAACTAACAACATAAAACACAGACACATGGCAATAATCAATTACAGGGAATCAAGGGAGAGGGCAATAGAATCAGACTAGTATACTATGATGGAGCATATGTCTCGAGATGAAGGGCGGCGAGGAGATTGGTCAGCACATACAATTACAGACTGAAGCCTGGAACACCAACTAAGGGGACAGCGAGATATCGATAGTGTAGTCCTGTGGAGGAGTGCAGACATTCTCACGGTAAGTGTTCCATTGGGACCAAATTCTACCCCATTTCTTAGGTCGGCCCCGGGCCACATAGACTGTCTTTTCTCTGAACATACACCAATCCATGTTCTCCTTCCAAGCCGCTATCGTAGGTGGTCTGTGGGAACCCCAGAGTTGGGCAATATCCCTCTTGGCCACCATGTTACCAAGAGTCGCCCAAAAAGTCTGGGCCGTGTTGTAGTCCGTAGGTTCCCAGACATTAAGAAGGCATTGTCTGGCCTCCGGTAATAGAGAGACCCCGGTGACTCTTTCCATAATCGCATGTACTCTAGACCAGAAAGCAGCCACCTCAGGACACTCCCAAATGATATGCAGGAAGGTGCGACTCATACCGCAGCCGCGCTTACATAGCCCATCAGGAGAGTAACCCATTCGCACCAGACGCGTACCAGTTACATATACACAATGGAGGATCTTCAGCTGTACGAAATGGAGGCGGTGGGTATGGCCACCTCCTTAGGGGAGGAGACGGCCGTTTGCCAATCCTCGTCATCTAGTTCCAGGCCATCCGCGATCCAAGTATCCCTGAGGCGCTCAAGCAAATCAGCCCTGTTATTGATGAGCTTTTTGTAAATCAGTAATATGGTACTATCTGGCACATGGCCATCAAGGATACGGTCCTCCAGCGGCGAGGATTGAGGAATCTCCGTCCCCGGGGGGCAAACGTAGGTCAAGGCGTGTCGCACCTGGATGTACCTGAAGTATTCCTTGTCATCAAGCTCATATTCGATTTTGAGCGCCTCAAAAGTCTTAATACTGCCTCTGGACCAGAGATCCTCCACCTTGCTTATACCAATCATGTCCCATTTATCAAATCCTTTCGTTTTCCACAAGTTGCCCAAACTGTCAGAATCATACAACGGTGTCACTCGGGTTAACCTATCACTCCACCCCATAGCAGCATTCGCGTCACGCCACACTTGCACAGCACTTTTTGTGGGGCCAGTCAGGGCGTCAAACGGTTTCTTAGAATACAGTGCCCTATTAAAATTCCCGCCTGGCAGAAGATGTTTGTCCATTGCAAAAGCGGGAGTATGACCAGGGGCGTAAGTCACATGATTAACTGCGCTTAGCTGCGAGGCCCAGTAGTAGCGTCTGATGTCAGGGAGGGCAATGCCACCGTCATACCACGGCAAAGTGAGTTTGGATAAGGAGATACGAGCACGCCCGTCCCAAATCAGTTGCCTCTGAAGGCCCTCAACTTCACGAAAATACCCCGGTGGTATAGGATCAAAGAAGTTCTGGAGGGCATATAACAACCTAGGGAGCGACATCATCTTAAAGAGTGTTACACGCACCAATGGGGAAAGGGGCAGTCGTCGCCACCGTGGGACGTCAAGTTTAAGCCGCTGGAGAGGGGCATGAAGATTACGCTCGTAGCGGACGGCGGGGTCCAGAGAGACATGAATCCCCAGGTACCTAAAACCAGTCTAAGCCACCTGAATCGGAAATCTGCGGGGCAACGGAGGTAGATCCCCAGCCAGAACGTAGACGCAGGACTTGGTCCAGTTGATAACAAGACCCGAGTTCTTCCCAAAGGAGGTAACAACATCGAAAAGCACATTAAGAGACTTCCGGGGGGAGGTGAGATAAAGAAGAATGTCATCTGCATATAGCGAGACACGATCTTCAAAGTCAGGGGTCCACTGGATACCCTTTATTGAGGGCTCCCAGCGAAGCCACTCGGCCAACGGCTCCAGAGCGAGGGCAAAGAGCAACGGAGACAGCGGACATCCCTGACGGGTGCCCCGTCCGAGTGTGAAAGTACCGGACACCCTGCCATTCACAACCACCTGGGCTAGTGGTCGCTCATAAAGGAGCTGTACCCAGGCGATGATTTTAGAGCCGAAACCAAACTTAGCGAGAGCTGCCCAGAGATACGGCCATTCTATCGTATCAAAAGCCATAGTGGCATCGAGGGAAGCCAAAATGGCCGACTCAGTCAGAGTTCAAGCTCTCGCGAGAACTCCGTGTAGTCTCCTAAGGTTAAGGGCGGTATTTCGGTGCGGGATGACACCGGCTTGATCCGGTTGGATCAAGTCGCCGACAACCTTAATCAGTCGATTTGCCAGTAATTTAGCAAGTATTCTGGGCTCAGCATTAAGCAGTGAAATAGGCCTGTACGAGGCACAACAGTCGCGCAGCTTACCGTCCTTGTGAATGACAACGATGGTAGCCAGGCGCTGATCAATAGGGAGGAGACCAGTATTGAATGCCTCGAGAAACATATTTCTCAGATAGGGCGCCATTTTGTCGGGTCGTAATTTGTAAAGCTCACTAGGCAAGCCATTGGGCCCCTTGTGGCCTTACCAGATCGAAGGGCGCGAATGGCACCGGCGACCTCATCCACTGTAATGGGCGCATCCATCATGGCCCTATCCTCATCAGAGAGGCAGGGTAACGCGATATCGCGCAACAGCAGGTGGGAGTCACACTCCTCTCTATCACTCACCGAGGCATAGACCGTCTGGAAATGTTCCACAAAGTAATCAACAGTCCCAATCGGGTCAGTCACATGATCCCCATTCGACATTTCAATCACCGGCACAGCTCGATTCGCTCTCTCTGACTTATCCAACCACGCAATGAGCTTACCCGCCTTATCACCCACATAGTAGAGTTTACCCTGCTGCTCTCTATTCATGACTTTAGCAGCGTCAGTCACCAGGGCTCTATAGTCAGCCTGCTTCAGAGCTAGGGAGTGTAAAATGGCAGGGGTATAATTTCCGCCCAGGTCATTCTCAAGTACGGTTATCTCATCTTCGAGACGCGCTAATTCTTCATGTTTGGCTCTCTTAGCGGCAGCAATCAATGACAGTGAACAACCCCGAATAACAGTCTTGAAAGCTTCCCACAGTGAAACAGAAGAAGAAACAGACCCCACATTTTCATTAAAGTAGCAATCAATGGCCTTGACCAGCTCAGAGCGCGTCTTGGGGTTTCACAAATGCCAAGGGTTAACGGGAGCAACTCTCCCCTCACTACCTACCCCAGCCGCAACTCTTAGCCACAGGGGAGAATGATCAGAGATGCCCCTAGGGAGGTGACGAACCTCCCGCACAGAGGAAGATTGGGCCGACGGCAGTAAGAGATAATCAATTCTAGAGAGACTACCGTGGGCCCCAGAATGGAACGTGTATTGCAGTTGCGAGGGATGTAGCATCCTCCAAGCATCCACTAACCCAAAAGTTTCTAGCAGTTCAGAAAGCCACTTCTGGAAGTTCGGTAAGTCTCTGGGCGGGTAGCGATCAGAGTTACCAGAGACCACAGAATTAAAATCCCCCCCAAGAATAAGGAAACCATCAGGAAGCCCCAGCAGAAGCCGACCAAGGTCAGCATAAGCAGTGGCCTGCAGACCCGGAGGGACATATATTACCTACTGGCGGTCGCCAGTAGGTATATATAGTTAGGATTTTTTCTCTATGGGACTTTTGAAAATTCTATGTCTAATAACTTTGGCGTTTGTGGACGGAATCGGCTGAAATTTTCAGGAAAATGGCACATTGTGTTTCTGAGCAGCCCCTGAAAATTTGGGGGGGTTTCGTCAAGGGGGGGCCGAGAAAAAAGGGGGGTCCCAAAACGCGTTTTTCCCATGTTAATTTCCATAGGGCGTTTGGCCTCACTTTTAGCTCGAACGGCTGAATGGATTTCCACGAAACTTGGCAAAATTGTAGGGACTGTTAGCCCGATGTGCCTTTGCTGGGTCTCAATATATGTGCTCCAGTGGATTTTGAGAAATTAACGTTTTAAAAAACAGATATATCTGTGACAGCGTCCTGGATAGCGCTCCAGATCGCGTACTTTTCGCGTAACGGAGCTTTGCGAAGCGAAGCTGATTGGCTCTCCGGTGTCTGTCAACATTCTAAACAGTCCGGAGCGGCCGCCATCTTGTCTCTCGGGTAGGATCGAGAGACAAGAGGAGGAGAAAAACGAAGGGGGAATTTAATGAAAGGGGGCAAGGTAGACCCCTCTTGACCCCCTAGGAATGATGTTGGGGTTATTAAAGGGTCCCGTGGGGAAAATAAAAAAATTTGATTTTTCACGGTAGAAGCGCTTCCCAGTTCGCGAACCGGGCCGCAAACTGGTAGCGAAACGGGAATTCGCCATTTTGTGTTTCGGTTTAATTAAATTACAGGGTATAAGGGGGTACGGGAGACGTATCCTGACCCCTTATGTTTTCTGAGGGTGGCTGAGGAGGCTCATATATGTTGATACATGTCTTCCAGCGGCTGTGCGTGAGCGTTTTTTTTTTTGCTGCGTGACGTCTGTTAACGTTCGATTCGATGGAAATCAGGAACTGTTGACCGCCATTTTGTCACTGCGAGTAAATATTTTGTTAAAAATAATTGTTATAAATTAATCCTTATTGATAAACATTGTCTGCGCCATCTTGCCTTTTTTGCAATGCCACACTTTTGTTGAGCACGGCAGCCATTTTAGATGCCTTGACCAGACCCACTCTCTGCACGCCGCCGATCCTCAGCATGGCTCCCCACCCTCGCAAGCATCTCCCCCACGCACTGGTCACCCCCGCTCTCTCTCTCATGCATGGGAAAGAAATCTCCTCCCATCTGCGCTGTTCTTCTCTGAGAATCACACCCTGTGCCCGCCCGACACCTCCCTTTCACCCTATTCACTACCGCACCCTCTGACACTCCTCTTCCTCTGTGTCCGATTGTCCAGGCCGGTCCCAGGCTATCACCTAGCCCTGCAGATGTAGTTTATGGCCCCAGCTGTAGAGAATCACCCCTCTTCAAAGGAGTTACAGTAGATCAAGGCCCCCACCCGATGAGATCTGTCACACCACACGCGTTCCTACTATCTGATAACCATCCTGTATTGTGCTTGGGGAGGGGATTCTCACTGTGAGAGTGTGTGGGTCCGATCCTGAAGCGGAAGATTCCAGGGATGCCTCTTTGTACATCAAAGTTTTTACAATTATGTGTCACATTAAAAATATATAGCACTCCAACAAAGTAGTAGGATTATAACACTTTAATAACTTATAAATATATACAACGCAACAAAAACAGTAAATACATTTAAACATTTTTTTGAAAAAAGAAGCAACAATGGTCAGTAGCTGTGTTTTGTGCGAATAGTCCCAAGGCAGCACAACGTGCTGAGTTCTGGACGGCACCCAGGTGATGTTACCTGGGTGCCGCACTGGTTTTTGGTATCCTACAATGCAGCTCCGAAAAACGGCGTGGGGCGTCCCGGGGGGTGCGGGGGTAGGCCTCGTCAGTAGCGGTCTGTTGTGCGAATAGTCCCAAGGCAGCAGAACGCGCTGAGATGTGGATGGCACCCAGGTGATGTCCAGTAAGTTGCCGCACTGGTTTTGGTATCCTACAATGCTGCTCCGAAAAACGGCATGGGGCGCCCCGGGGGGGAGGGGGGGGGTTTGGGGGGGAGGCGGCGTGAACGGGCCTCCCCAGGTGGAGGCTCGTCTGCTGTAGTGGGGCGCCCCTTTACCGTTTCAGTTGCCATTCCTCCCGCTTATGCTACACTGTGCCTCATCCGCCATTCAGCTGTTTATCGCCCGCTCTTGCGGCTACAGCGTCTCGCTCACCATGTAGTTGAGTTGCGCCCACTCTTGCGGTGCAGCGATAGGCGGCTGCCACAGGACTCTTAAAATGGCGGACGGCTCTTCAGATTTGGGCCTGGTCCACTAAAATGGCCCTGGGACACCTTGGAACTCGGACGCTTGTCTGCTAGGTCTTGGACCCCATTCTCGAAAGCGTCCCCTGAGCCTTGAAGATTCTACAAAAGTCTTGGGGGCCCCCAACTCCTGCAGGCTTCCGGTGGGGAGCGGCTGCTATGATTGCTCGCGGAATGACCACGACGGAGCCACGAGATGGTGGTGCTCTCATGCTGACGCCAGCTTCAGTCTGAAACATCCAGAAACAAGGTGGGGCTTTCATCGTTTGGGAAAAAAAAATGTTTTAATCCAATGAAAAGTGTTATTTTTAGGTCATATCATCAAGCCTTCCATCATTAGGAAACCAAAAGTAAAATGAACCAATGAAAAGTTTTATAAACAAGTCACATGACCTGTTATGCGGCATAGGGCTATAAAAGCGTAGAAAATCCGTTGGCACGTGAGGCGGCGTCAGTAGCGGACCGTTTTGCGAATAGGCCGAAGGCAGCACAACGCACCAAGATCCGGATGGCACCGAGGTGGTGTCCAGCAAGTTGCCGCACTGGTGTGGCCATCCTACAATGCTGCGCCGAAAGTCGGCGTGGGGCGCCCTGTTGGCCTGTGAGGTCGCGTCAGTCAGTGGGGGCTGTTTGAGGATCTGACTGCATTGGAAAGCAATGTGATGCTGTGCGTCGCCCCCAAGATGGAGGCTCCTCGGCTGCAGTGGGGCGCCCCTTGGTGTTTCACTCGCTATCCAGCTGAGTTGCGTCCGCACTTGCGGCTACAGTAGGCCGAAGGCAGCACAACGCGCCGAGATCTGGATGGCACCGAGGTGGTGTACGTCGCCCCCAAGATGGAGGCTCCTCGGCTGCAGTGGGGCGCCACTTGGTGTTTCACTCGCTATCCAGCTGAGTTGCGTCCGCACTTGCGGCTACAGTAGGCCGAAGGCAGCACAACGCGCCGAGATCTGGAGGGCACCGAGGTGGTGTCCAGCAAGTTGCCGCACTGGTGTGGCCATCCTACAATGCTGCGCCGAAAGTTGGCGTGGGGTGCCCCGTTGGCCTGTGAGGTGGTGTCAGTAGTGGACCGATGTGTGAATAGGCCGGAACCAGCACAAGGCGCCAAGATCCGGATGGCACCGAGGTGGTGTCATAGTTGAGAGTTCTGAGCAGCGCTTGTAACACTGTCTGAAGCTTATTTGCACCTGCTGCAGCTTCACTATTGCCCTGGTGTGGCCAAAGATCGCCCATGACATAGGCGGCCGGCTCCCGGGGTCCAGCGGAACTTTTTTCCTTTTCCTTTCTGCATCTTGTCCCACAATCCGTTTGACCTGAAGACACGACCAGGTCCCTGAATGTGTGCAGGGGGACGCTATTGATTGAATCAAAATGGCGGCTTCACACAAAGCTGACTCAAGCGTTGCTGCTGATGCTATACAGACAAAAACTGGTTTTCAGTTTGTACATTCTTCAGGATTTTTCCATCCAAGGCTGGTTGAGAGTTTGTAGAACAATGGCTTCAGATCTTGCCCTCCCCTCTTTTGACTGATGGTTCTTATTGCCTATCTCTTCTGTTGTCATTTAACTGAACCTTTTTTGACTGCCGAAAGGGGTTCTGGTCCGACCGCTGGTTGGTGGAGACATTTTGACTATATCCTGGACCTGCCCGGCCTCGCCCAAAATGGCGCCGGTATAAATGGGACTCGTAACTCCTTGTTGTGTACTGGTTGCACAACCTTGATATCACGAGATACGTATGCAGTTTTGAAGCACATGGCGGGCGGGGACGAGAATTGATTGAATATTTCGACATCCCTATTGATATTAAGTTCTGATGTGTTATTGATTACTGTACTATTGAAAGTTCGAATTAATGTCACCCATGGTACTTGCCCGCAAATGTATATCTAGATAATTTTATTGTAAGTGGCCCTGTCGTATTTTAATTACAAAATGTACGTCCACCGATTCCACAACTGTTAGACACCTTAGTTCTTGCAACCTAATGGCCCGCTCGTTACGTTCCTCTACAGTGTAAATGTCTCCTCATCATATACGATTCCAGTTTGTTCCGTGGCCGGCCCACGTGGTTATAGGCCCGTATTTGTATACTGACATTTTCACAATAAAGGTTTTTAAAACAAAACATGGTAGTAGTATTTACATTGGTAAAGTTTTTAATTTTAGTCACTGTTTTCGAATCAGTAAAAGGCAAGTGAAATAAAGCAGTCCAATTACATGACGGATAAAAGGTATAATACGCAGGAACGCAGTAAAGATAAATGGTCAAGGGCTGTTGGGTTTTCTACTCCTGCAACATACAGTGATCAATAAGAATCTGATATTCAGGCGTATCGGCGACTAAGACAGCAGGCCGAGCCTCTTTTGCTCAACGGCTCCGTCATGGGACGAAGAAACGCCCTTTTTCTAGAAAAAGGAATATATTTTACTTGCAGGACAGTTGTAAATTTTCCGGGAAAGTACATTAGCCTGGAACATTATAACATATATGTTTAAGAAAAAATAATGTTCGAAAGCAATAAAAAGCGTAATTTTTAGGTCATATGACCAAGCCTTTCATCATTAGAATAACAAAAGTAAAATGAACCAATGAAAAGTTTTATTAACAAGTCACATGACCTGTTATACTTATGTTACGCGCTGCGCGCCGCGCCCCGGATCGCTTCGGGGAAGCTGCGCTTCGCGCACCGGAGCACTTCCGGGTGCGCTAACGCGGCGTGTCATATAACGCATTACTCGACAACGTAGGTCCAGAATATAGTCAAAATGTCTCCACCAACCAGCGGTCGGAACACAACCCCTTTCAGCAGTCTAAAAAGTTCTGTTAAATGATAACAGAAGGGACAGGCAACAAGAACCATCAGTCAAAGAGGGGAGGGCAAGTTCTTCTCTACCGGGTCACGTTGGGGCGCTACCAGAACTGATCGAATTGGTAGTCTACAGTGTTTCTGGATGTTTCAGACTGAAGCTGGCGTCAGCATGAGAGCACCACCATCTCGTAGCTCAGTCGTGGCCATTCCACGAGCAATCATGGCAGCCGCTCCCCACCAGAAGCCTGCGGATTTCGGGGGCCCCCAAGACTTTTGTAGAATCTTCAAGGCTGAGGGGACGCTTTCGAGAATGGGGCCCAAGCCCTAGCAGACAAGCGTCCGAGTTCCAAGGTGTCCCAGGGCCATTTTAGTGGACCACGCTCAAATCTGAAGAGCCGGCCGCCATTTTGAGAGTCCTGTGGCAGCCGCCTATCGCTGCATCGCAAGAGCAGGAGCAACTCAACTACATGGTGAGCGAGACGCTGTAGTCCCAAGAGCGGGCGGTAAACAGCTGAATGGCGGAAGAGGCACAGTGTAGCAAAAGCAGGCGGAATGGCAACTGAAACGGTAAAGGGGTGCCCCACTACAGCGTGTCTTCAGGTCAAACGGATTGTGGGACAAGGTCCAGAATGGAAGAGTCATCAAAAGGCAAAAAGTTCCGCCGGACCCCGGGAGCCGGCCGCCTATGTCGGGTGCGATCTTAGGCCACACCAGGGCAACACGACTTGGGGAGGGGGCAGGAGCCAAGCGCCCCCTCCAAGTCCGCGCCACCACACCGTATGTTGAAAATCTGAAGCCATCGTTCTACAAACTCTCAACCAGCCTTGGATGGAAAAATCTTGAAGAATGTACAAACTGAAAACCAGTTTTTGTCTACATAGCATCAGCAGCAACGCTTGCTATCAGAGTGCATGAGTTTCATGCTCGATCGATTGAGCTAGCCGGATCAGGCAACAAAAAGTATAAAATAGTTATGTAAATAGTTATTTAATAAAATGTTTTACCCTGTTACTTTGCTGGTGTGTTGTATATATTTATAATATTTGTATAGAGTTTATCGTTATTTTGGGCGGGGTGGGTGGCGGAGCCGAGCTGTCTTGCAGCCATCATGGTGTGGAGCTCAGTTCATCTCACTAGTTTCGTATTTCTCATGAAGGGTTGTTCCTAATGTTTGTATTTTAGCGAGGTCAAAAAGAGATCCCATTAGTGGCCTACTGATTTTGCTCGATTACTTTTGTTTTTTTACACGATTTTTCACTATCTGCAAAGACTAAACAGAGTATTGCGACTCTGTGCTTGTTTGTAAATAGAGAATGAACCAAAGAGAATCAATTCTAAAACAGTAAATGCTTGGATAACAATCAATCAAATGGAGAGACAAGCAGGCACGACGGATTACAACGGGGGCAAAGGCCTGCGTTAACTACCCTTCACTATCTGCAAAGAGAGAGCACTACTATGAGAAAAGAGGGGGGGGCAGCGTTCAAAGCACATCAGCGTGCATAAACACGAAAATGTTTTTACCTATCACGTACTTGACATTTGACAGCTTTTGATATTTGCTATTAAAAAACCATTGAAATTCACTGAAAAAACCATAGGTTATAGACCATATATAGTTAGGAATTAGCATTTACAAAACCTTATTTTACTCGCACAACACCATAGAAATTCGCATATATAGTAAGTTGCAATAACTATATATCGCGCACCCGCAATCCACTGCTGATGATGTCACATATTACATCATTCATGACATGGTCAGTGACATCACTGATGACATCACTGATGACATCTCAAATGATATCACTGATGACATCACTGATGACATCTCAAATGACATCACTGATGATATCTCAAATGACATTACTGATGACATCACTGATGACATCTCAATTGACATCACTGATCACATCACTGATGACATCTCATTTGACATCAATAATCACGTCACTGATGATATAATTGATGTGATAATACAATGCACCTCCTCACACTCTAAAATAACCTCTGTTACACCCAGTGTTAAATACAGAGTTTCATTTTTTGAACCATTGACACACCAATACCAGTTACTACATACGCACTCACTGATTCCTACGTCTACACACACATTCACTCATTCACCCATACAATCACTCATACATACAGTCACTCATTATTACAACACTATCATATGCACTCATACACCTATGCAGACACTCAAACACTGCCACTCATCCATAGAGTTACTCACACACCTAGTCAGTCCTGTAAATAATCAATCACACTTCGATTTCCTCATCTATACAGTTAAACACAGAACACCTTATTTATTCA
>NW_028243535.1:0-87662 GCF_964263255.1 Lissotriton vulgaris
CCCTCACTCTATTTATCTATCGCCCTCACTCTATCGCCCTCACCCTATCTATCTCCCGCACTATCTATCTGTCGCCCTCACTCTATCTATCTATCGCCCTCACTCTATCTATCTATCGCCCTCACTCTATCACCCTCTATCGCCCTCACTCTATCCATCTATCGCCCTCACTCTATCCATCTATCGCCCTCACTCTATATATCTATCGCCCTCACTCTATCTATCTATCGCCCTCACTCTATCTATCGCCCTCACTCTATTGCCCTCACTCTATCGCCCTCACTCTTTCTATTGCCCTCACTCTATCGCCCTCACTCTATCTATCGCCCTCACTCTTTCTATCGCCCTCACTCTTTCTATCGCCCTCACTCTTTCTATCGCCCTCACTCTATCTATCGCCCTCACTCTATCTATCGCCCTCACTCTATCTATCGCCCTCACTCTATCTATTGCCCTCACTCTATCTATCTATTGCCCTCACTCTATCTATCGCCCTCACTCTCTATCTATCAATCAATCTTTCTATCGCCCTCACTCTTTCTATCGCCCTCACTCTTTCTATCGCCCTCACTCTTATCGCCCTCACTCTTTCTATCGCCCTCACTCTTTCTATCGCCCTCACTCTTTCTATCGCCCTCACTCTTTCTATCGCCCTCACTCTTTCTATCGCCCTCACTCTTTCTATCGCCCTCACTCTTTCTATCGCCCTCACTCTATCGAGCTAGCTATTTATCGCCCTCACTCTATCTATCACCCTCTATCGCCCTCACTCTATCTATCGCCCTCACTCTATCTATCGCCCTCACTCTATCTATCGCCCTCACTCTATCTATCGCCCTCACTCTATCTATCGCCCTCACTCTATCTATCGCCCTCACTCTATCGCCCTCACTCTATCTATCGCCCTCACTCTATCTATCGCCCTCACTCTCTATCTATCAATCTATCTATCGCCCTCACTCTCTATCTATCAATCTATCTATCGCCCTCACTCTATCTATCGCCCTCACTCTATCTATCGCCCTCACTCTATCTATCTATTGCCCTCACTCTATCTATCGCCCTCACTCTCTATCAATCAATCTATCTATCGCCCTCACTCTTTCTATCGCCCTCACTCTTTCTATCGCCCTCACTCTTTCTATCGCCCTCACTCTTTCTATCGCCCTCACTCTTTCTATCGCCCTCACTCTTTCTATCGCCCTCACTCTTTCTATCGCCCTCACTCTTTCTATCGCCCTCACTCTTTCTATCGCCCTCACTCTATCGAGCTAGCTATTTATCACCCTCACTCTATCTATCACCCTCTATCGCCCTCACTCTATCTATCGCCCTCACTCTATCTATCGCCCTCACTCTATCTATCGCCCTCACTCTATCTATCGCCCTCACTTTATCTATCACCCTCACTCTTATCTATCGCCCTCACTCTTATCTATCGCCCTCACTCTTATCTATCGCCCTCACTCTTATCTATCGCCCTCACTCTTATCTATCGCCCTCACTCTTATCTATCGCCCTCACTCTTATCTATCGCCCTCACTCTTATCTATCGCCCTCACTCTTATCTATCGCCCTCACTCTTATCTATCGCCCTCACTCTTATCTATCGCCCTCACTCTTATCTATCGCCCTCACTCTATCTATCTATCGCCCTCACTCTATCTATCTATCGCCCTCACTCTATCTATCTATCGCTGTTAGACGGGACCTGGAGGGTCGGCCGAGGACAGGGGAGAGGTCTCCGGGGAGAGCCGTCTCCAGCGATCATACAGACGAGTAACTTCCCCCCCACAGATGTGCACCACACAAAGATAAGGTTTAACGTTCTTTATAAGAAAGCTTTAAGTACGGTAGAATGGTACAAGGAGGTCTGGACTCAGGGGTCCCCTCGGTTCTAGTCTCTTGGATGGGAAAAGGGGGTAGCGGGACAGTCTTGTTACCAATCTGGCAGAAGCAATGATCAGATGGATAGCTCACAATCCTCGAGCTCGGCGTTCTAGAGGGTCGGGCCGCGGCGGAGCCAGCAGGTCCCGAGATGATCGAAGGTAGCGACGGTCCGCGGCGGCGCCAGCAGGTCCCGGTGAAGGTGGTGGTTACAACGGTCCGCGGCAGCGCCAGCAGGTCCCGACGAGGATGAAGGTTTCAGAAGGTTGCGGCAGCGCCAGCAGGCAGGACAATCGTTCGCAAGGCAGGGCTACGGCAGCGCCAGTAGTCCGTCAAGGATGAGTTCTTCACTGCGTCTCTCGACTCCAGGATACAACTGCCTTCCTGCTCTGGAGCTGCCCCAGTTATAGGTCTGGCGCCCTTTGATGTCCGGACCCTCGCACTTGAAGGTCGGGAGGTCCGGGATGAGGGAGTCCAGACACCCAGCAGGGGGGTGGAGCCAGCGCCCGGGGGAGCTGGGGGCGATCGGCACCTGGCGGGGGAGAGCCATCGACACTTCTTTCTCCCATTGACCTGCCAAGTGGTCCGTTCACCTCCTGGGTGGATGGTGGTGCCGGGATGTCGGGGCCTGGCCAGGCCCAGGGTTAGGGTCGATCTGAGGCCACGCGGCCTCGTGGTGCAGTGTCCAAGATGGCGGCCAGGCCGGGCGAGGGGGCCGGTAGTGATTCGGCCCCGTGATGCAGAGATGTCCGGGGGCAGGAGTCCCGTATGAGAAGGGAAGCGGGTTGCTTCTGTGGGTAACACCTGGAGGGCCGGGGCTCGGGCCCTGTCATGCGGGGAGGGAGCAAGCCCTTCACGTGGCCTGTCCAACATGCGTCCCCCCACAGCTGAAGGCGGGGAGAGTCACCCATCCTCTTGGGGACTCTCCTCGTCGAGGCGGAAAAAGCGTGACAGGCCATCTGCGTTGGCGTGGTCTTGTCCAGGTCGATGTTCCACAGTGAAGTCCATTCCCTGCAGGGAGATGGACCAACGCAATAGTTTTGGGTTTTCCCCCCGCATCTGCATTAGCCACTGCAGGGGCCGATGATCTGTCTGCACCCGAAAGTGGGTACCGAAGAGATAAGGCCGGAGCTTTTTGAGGGCCCACACCACTGCGAAGGCCTCCCTCTCGATGGTGCTCCAGCGTTGCTCTCGGGCCAGGAGACGTCTGCTGATGAAGGCCACTGGTTGGTCAAGTCCTTCGGGGTTTAACTGGGAAAGGACTGCCCCAATGCCATGGTCGGAGGCATCCGTTTGGACGATGAATTCCCGACTGTAGTCGGGGGCCTGGAGCACAGGGGCGGAGCACATGGCGGCCTTCAGCTTCTCGAAGGCCGCTTGACAGTCTGGGGTCCAGTTGACCTTCTTTGGGTGGTTTTTGGACGTGAGTTCCGTGAGGGGCCCCACAATGCTGCCATAGTCCCTCACGAACCGCCGGTAGTAGCCTGTGAGCCCCAAGAAGGCGCGGACCTCGGTCTGGGTGATGGGGGGCTGCCAGGACTGGATGGCAGCGATCTTGAGTTGAAGAGGGGCCACCAGACCGCTTCCCACCTGGTGCCCGAGATAGGTCACGGACCCCTGACCAATATGGCATTTGCTGGCCTTGATCGTGAGGCCGGCTCGTTGGAGGGCCTGCAGGACCTCTCGGAGGTGGTGGAGGTGGTCGGACCAGTGGCGGCTGTACACAGCGATATCGTCCAGGTAGGCGGCGCTGAATTTCTCGAGTCCCGCCAGGACCTGGTTCACTAGTCGCTGAAAAGTAGCTGGGGCATTCTTCATGCCGAATGGCATGACCTTGAAGTGGTAGTGGCCATCAGGGGTGGAGAAGGCGGATCGTTCTTGGGCCCGGGGTGTGAGACCGATCTGCCAGTAGCCCGCTGTGAGGTCGAAGATGCTGAGGTAGCGGGCAGCTCCCATGCGGTCGATCAGTTCATCCGCTCGGGGGATGGGATGTGCGTCGGTTCTGGTGACAGCGTTCAAGCCCCGGTAGTCGACACAGAATCGGAGCTCGGGAGTGGTGCCGGGGGCGGCAGCTTTGGGGACCAGTACCACTGGGCTGGCCCAGGGGCTGTCTGAGGGCTCGATGAACCCGAGCGTGAGCATCTTGGACACCTCCTCTTGGATGCAGGCCCGTACCCGATCTGGTACGCGGTAGGCCCGATGTCGGATAGGGGGACTGTCCACAGTGTCCACGTCGTGCAAGCACCAGGGGGTGACCCCGGGGGTGAGGGAAAACAGAGTTGCGAACTGCAGCAGGAGGTCTCGGCAGCCTTGGCGCTGTTCCGGGGTGAGGGCCTCCGAGAGTCGGACCCCGTCCACGGAACCATCTGTCTCCCGGGCCTTCAGGAGATCGGGGAGGGGCTCGGAGTCTTCTTCGGCCCCGCTGTCTGTAGCCATCAGGAGGCTGAGCTCCGAGCGCACAAAGTGGGGTTTGAGTCTATTGGCGTGGAGGACCCGGAGGGGGTTCCGTGAAGATTCCATATCGATGAGATAGGTGACAGGGCTCTTGCGCTCGACCACTTTGAAGGGCCCTGTCCATTTGTCCTGTAAGGCGCATGGTTCGGTGGGGGACATCACCCACACTTGTTGGCCGGGTTCGAATTCGATGGAGGAGGCATTTTGATCGTACCACTTTTTCATGTCCTCCTGACTGGCCTCAAGGTTCGCTTTTGCCATTTCCCTGAACCGCCTGGTCTGATTGCGTAGGGTCAAGAGGTACTTAAAGACATCTGGAGGGTTCTCTAGGGGGGGCATCTCCCAACCTTCTTTGACTAGGCTGAGGGGCCCTCGCACAGGGTGTCCGTATAAGAGTTCAAACGGGCTGAAGCCGAGGGACTTCTGGGGGACTTCTCGATATGCAAAGAGGAGGCACGGCAGTAGCACATCCCACTGGCGACGGAGGGGCTCTTCCAACCCCCCAATCATCCCTTTAAGCGTGCGGTTGAACCGCTCGACTAGTCCGTTTCCTTGAGGGTGATAGGGGGTCGTGAATCGGTAGGTGACCCCGCACTGTTGCCAGAGGGACTTCATGTACTTTGAAATAAAGTTTGTGCCTCGGTCGCTGACGACTTCTCGGGGAAAGCCCACCCGGGAGAAGATCCCCATCAAGGCTCGGCCGACCACCGGGGCTGTTACAGTGCGCAAGGGGACAGCCTCGGGGTAGCGGGTGGCGTGGTCCACCAGTACCAGGATGAACCGATGTCCTTGTGCTGTACGGGGGTCCAGGGGCCCCACAATGTCTATTCCCACCCTCTCGAACGGGGTTGTGACAACTGGAAAAGGCTGCAGAGGTGCTTTCAGTTTGCGGCCACTCTTCCCGCTGGCCTGGCACGTGGGGCAAGACCGGCAGTGATTGAGTACGTCGTTCCTCATCTTGGGCCAGAAAAAAGGGGTCACCAGGCGACTGTAGGTTTTGTCATGATCCAGGTGACCAGCCAGGGGGACATCGTGGGCCAGGTTTAGCAAGAAGTCTCTAAAGCGGAGGGGCACCACTAGCACTCGACTAGCCCCTAACTCCGCGATTCTCTGTTCACTGTACAACAGGTCGTTGTCCCAATAGATCCAATGGGCTCCGGAGGTATCCCCTGCGCTCTGGGCGAGGGCTTGCTGGCGGAGTCCCTCGAGGGAGGGACAGGTCTTCTGCTCTTGACGGAACTGTTCCTGGGTGGGCCCCCCTTCCTGACGCCACTGAGCCAGGTCGGGAAGGTCCTGGGGCTGAACGAGCCCTTCGGGGGTTTGCTCTGGGGGGTCGGCACGGTCGGTGTCTTCTACTGGAGCGAGCGGGGGAGGAGGCGCTGGCCATTCAGGTTCTTCGGGTTGGGGGATGGTACGGGCAGCCATGGACCGGGTGGTTACGCACGCCCAGTCCGGGAGGCCCAACATCCCCAGGTGCTCTCTTCTCTCTACGGTGGCCCACGGGGAACTCTCAAGATCATTCCCCAGGAGGCAGTCCACGGGGGCATCATCTCGGACCGTCACTTTCAACATGCCGGAGACTCCTCCCCACTCGAAGGGGGCGCAGGCCATCTGGCACAGGCTCTCCGAATTGTCGGCTGAACGGACAGGGCAGAGAATGTTCGGCAGGATCTGTTCTGGGGTCACCAGGTGACAGCGGACGGCTGTCACACTGGCCCCGGTGTCACGTAGGGCTTCAGCCCTGCGACCATTAATGTTCACCCACTGACTATATTTCCGGGTGTTGGCGGGTAGGGGGGCCCGCGGGACCATGTCTCTTCCCCCTAGGCACGCTAGAACCATGGCGGCTGGTTCCCACTCCTGGTGTTCCTGTTCGCACTCCTCTTGTTCTGCTGAGATTTGTTCTTCCCCCAGGGTGGCGGCAGCCATCTGGCGGGGTCTCGGAATCTGGTTCTGTGGACAGTTCGGGTCATTTGCGTAGTGGCCGACTCGCTGGCATTGGTGACACGTGACATTGGCTCTGTACCCCGGGCGCGCCGGGGGGTTGCCCCGGTTGGCCGGGGGTGGTGTGCTGGCAGCGGGAGCGGCTGGGGCGGTGTCTCTTCCTCGTCCCTGGCCTCCTCCTCCTCGGGGACGGTGCTGACCTTGGTGGTTCTGGTTCTGTTCATGCGGCCCATTCCGGCCTACTCGGGTAATTTCCCACCGGTCAGCCTCGGCGGCGAGCTGTCGTGGGTCAGTCAATTTACTGTCGAAGAGGTGCTGCCTGAGCTCGATGAAGCAGTTGTTAGAGAGGTGCTCCCACACCATGAGGTTAAAGAGTTGTTCATAGGTCGTTACATTGCTTCCCTTGATCCAACCCTCGAAGGCTCGGCTGAAATAGTTTACATACTCCACCCAAGTTGTACCCGGGATCCGGGTGCAGTCGCGGAACCTCTGGCGGTACATTTCGGGTGTGAGTCCATATCGGGTGAGGAGGGTAGCCTTCATGTGGTCGTAGGAGGTCATCAGGTGGTCTGGGAGCTGTAGCAGGGCATCGCGGCCCTCATTGACGAACCTCCCCCATAGACCGGCTCCCCAGTCGCTTCGATCAATGCGGTGGGAGGTCATGGCGATCTCATAGGCCTTGAACCACTGTTGTATGTCGTCATCTCGGAAATACTCTCGAACGACATCCTTGGGGATGTGTACTTTCTTTTCTGCCGCTCCTGGGGTGCGCGGTTGCTCGGGCACCCCTAATTCTTTGTTCTGCTTACGTAAGTCTATTTCTGCTAGCTTGCGCTCGTGTTCATACGCTAGTCTCTTTTCTTCGAGTTCTCTTTGTCTCTGTTTTTCTTCCCGTTCTTCTCGGAGCCGCAGATGTTCTAGGTTCAGTTTTTGTTCGGCTAATTTGAGTTCACCGTCCATTTTGAGCCGGGCCATTTCTAATTCATGTAGTCTGCTTTTTTCTCTCTCTTGGATCTCTTCCTGCGAGAGACCCGTGCTTCGCTCCTCGGGAACCGTGGTGTTCCTCTCTGATGCTGCAACATTTTGGTCCGGGGGTCTGACGGCCCCGGTTTCCGCCCATGACTCAATGGCGTGCTTGAAATCGTCTTTAGTACTCAGGCCGGTGGTAGCGATGCCTAGTTCAATGCAGAATTGTTTCAACTCACGATGGCTGTATTCTTCCAATTTCTCCATCTGGAATTTCTCGGTGGATCCGCTTTCTTTGGTTGTCATTGTGGTTTCGTCGTGGGGTGAGCTACTCTCTGTACGATTATGCGTTGATTCGGATCGCACCGCTGGCCACCAATGTTAGACGGGACCTGGAGGGTAACTTCCCCCCCACAGATGTACACCACACAAAGATAAGGTTTAACGTTCTTTATAAGTAAGCTTTAAGTACGGTAGAATGGTACAAGGAGGTCTGGACTCAGGGGTCCCCTCGGTTCTAGTCTCTTGGATGGGAAAAGGGGGTAGCGGGACAGTCTTGTTACCAATCTGGCAGAAGCAATGATCAGATGGATAGCTCACAATCCTCAAGCTCGGCGTTCTAGAGGGTCGGGCCGCGGCGGAGCCAGCAGGTCCCGAGATGATCGAAGGTAGCGACGGTCCGCGGCGGCGCCAGCAGGTCCCTGTGAAGGTGGTGGTTACAACGGTCCGCGGCAGCGCCAGCAGGTCCCGACGAGGATGAAGGTTTCAGAAGGTTGCGGCAGCGCCAGCAGGCAGGACAATCGTGCGCAAGGCAGGGCTACGGCAGCGCCAGTAGTCCGTCAAGGATGAGTTCTTCACTGCGTCTCTCGACTCCAGGATACAACTGCCTTCCTGCTCTGGAGCTGCCCCAGTTATAGGTCTGGCGCCCTTTGATGTCCGGACCCTCGCACTTGGAGGTCGGGAGGTCCGGGATGAGGGAGTCCAGACACCCAGCAGGGGGGTGGAGCCAGCGCCCGGGGGAGCTGGGGGCGATCGGCACCTGGCGGGGGAGAGCCATCAACACTTCTTTCTCCCATTGACCTGCCAAGTGGTCCGTTCACCTCCTGGGTGGATGGTGGTGCCGGGATGTCGGGGCCTGGCCAGGCCCAGGGTTAGGGTCGATCTGAGGCCACGCGGCCTCGTGGTGCAGTGTCCAAGATGGCGGCCAGGCCGGGCGAGGGGGCCGGTAGTGATTCGGCCCCGTGATGCAGAGATGTCCGGGGGCAGGAGTCCCGTATGAGACGGGAAGCGGGTTGCTTCTGTGGGTAACACCTGGAGGGCCGGGGCTCGGGCCCTGTCATGCCGGGAGGGAGCAAGCCCTTCACGTGGCCTGTCCAACAATCGCCCTCACTCTATCTATCTATCGCCCTCTATCTATCGCCCTCTATCTATCGCCCTGTCTCTATCTATCACCCTCTATCTATCGCCCTGTCTCTATCTATCACCCTCTATCTATCTATCTTTTGCCCTCACTCTATCGCCCTCACTCTCTATCTATCAATCTATCTATCGCCCTCACTCTTTCTATCGCCCTCACTCTATCGCCCTCACTCTCTATCTATCTATCAATCTATCTATCGCCCTCACTCTATCTATCGCCCTCACTCTATCTATCGCCCTCACTCTATCTATCGCCCTCACTCTATCTATCGCCCTCACTCTATCTATCGCCCTCACTCTTATCTATCGCCCTCACTCTTATCTATCGCCCTCACTCTTATCTATCGCCCTCACTCTTATCTATCGCCCTCACTCTTATCTATCGCCCTCACTCTTATCTATCGCCCTCACTCTATCTATCGCCCTCACTCTATCTATCTATTGCCCTCACTCTATCACCCTCACTCTCTATCAATCAATCTATCTATTGCCCTCACTCTTATCTATCGCCCTCACTCTTATCTATCGCCCTCACTCTTATCTATCGCCCTCACTCTTATCTATTGCCCTCACTCTTATCTATCGCCCTCACTCTATCTATCGCCCTCACTCTATCTATCTATTGCCCTCACTCTATCATCCTCACTCTCTATCAATCAATCTATCTATCGCCCTCACTCTTATCTATCGCCCTCACTCTTATCTATCGCCCTCACTCTTATCTATCGCCCTCACTCTTATCTATCGCCCTCACTCTATCTATCTATCGCCCTCCCTCACTCTATCTATCGCCCTCCCTCACTCTATCTATCGCCCTCCATCACTCTATCTATCGCCCTCCATCACTCTATCTATCACCCTCACTCTATCTATCTATCGCCCTCACTCTATCTATCTATCGCCCTCACTCTATCTATCTATTGCCCTCACTCTATCTATCTATCGCCCTCACTCTATCTATCGCCCTCACTCTTATCTATCGCCCTCCCTCACTCTTATCTATCGCCCTCACTCTTATCTATCGCCCTCACTCTTATCTATCGCCCTGTCTCTATCTATCACCCTCTATCTATCGCCCTGTCTCTATCTATCACCCTCTATCTATCACCCTCACTCTATCTATCTATTGCCCTCACTCTATTTATCTATCTATCACCCTCACCCTATCTATCGCCCTCACTCTCTATCTATCAATCTATCTATCGCCCTCACTCTATCTATCGCCCTCACTCTATCTATCTATTGCCCTCACTCTATCACCCTCACTCTCTATCAATCAATCTATCTATCGCCCTCACTCTATCTATCTATCGCCCTCACTCTATCTATCTATCGCCCTCACTCTATCTATCTATCGCCCTCAGTCTATCTATCTATCGCCCTCCCTCACTCTATCTATCTATCGCCCTCACTCTATCTATCGCCCTCACTCTATCTATCTATCGCCCTCACTCTATCTATCTATCGCCCTCACTCTTATCTATCGCCCTCACTCTTATCTATCGCCCTCACTCTTATCTATCGCCCTCACTCTAATCTATCGCCCTCACTCTTATCTATCGCCCTCACTCTTATCTATCGCCCTCACTCTTATCTATCGCCCTCACTCTTATCTATCACCCTCACTCTTATCTATCGCCCTCACTCTTATCTATCGCCCTCACTCTATTGCCCTCACTCTTATCTATCGCCCTCACTCTATCTATCGCCCTCACTCTTATCTATCGCCCTCACTCTATCTATCGCCCTCACTCTTATCTATCGCCCTCACTCTTATCTATCGCCCTCACTCTTTCTATCGCCCTCACTCTTTCTATCGCCCTCACTCTTTCTATCGCCCTCACTCTTTCTATCGCCCTCACTCTTTCTATCGCCCTCACTCTTTCTATCGCCCTCACTCTATCTATCTATCTATCGCCCTCACTCTATCTATCTATCGCCCTCACTCTATCTATCTATCTATCGCCCTCACTATATCTATCTATCAATCGCCCTCACTATATCTATCTATCAATCGCCCTCACTATATCTATCTATCTATCGCCATCACTTTATCTATCGCCCTCACTCTACCTATCTATCGCCCTCACTCTATCTATCTATCGCCCTCCCTCTATCTATCTATCGCCCTCTATCTATCGCCCCCTATCTATCGCCCTCACTCTTATCTATCGCCATCACTTTATCTATCACCCTCACTCTATCTATCTATCGCCCTCACTCTATCTATCTATCGCCCTCCCTCTATCTATCGCCATCACTTTATCTATCGCCCTCACTCTATCTATCTATCGCCCTCACTCTATCTATCTATCGCCCTCCCTCTATCTATCTATCGCCCTCTATCTATCGCCCCCTATCTATCGCCCTCACTCTTATCTATCGCCATCACTTTATCTATCACCCTCACTCTATCTATCTAGCTATCTATCGCCCTCCCTCTGTCTATCTATTGCCCTCACTCTATTTATCTATCTATCACCCTCACCCTATCTATCGCCCTCACTATATTTATCTATCACCCTCACCCTATCTATCGCCCTCACTCTCTATCTATCAATCTATCTATCGCCCTCACAATTTCTATCGCCCTCACTCTATCGAGCTAGCTATCTATCGCCCTCACTCTATCTATCGCCCTCACTCTATCACCCTCACTCTCTATCTATCAATCAATCTATCTATCGCCCTCACTCTATCTATCGCCCTCACTCTATCTATCGCCCTCACTCTATCTATCGCCCTCACTCTATCTATCGCCCTCACTCTATCTATCGCCCTCACTCTATCGAGCTAGCTATCTATCGCCCTCACTCTATCTATCGCCCTCCATCACTCTATCTATCGCTCTCACTCTATCTATCTATCGCCCTCACTCTATCTATCTATCGCCCTCACTCTATCTATCTATCGCCCTCACTCTATCTATCGCCCTGTCTCTATCTATCACCCTCTATCTATCGCCCTGTCTCTATCTATCACCCTCTATCTATCGCCCTCACTCTTATCTATCACCCTCACTTTATCTATCTATTGCCCTCACTCTATTTATCTATCTATCACCCTCACCCTATCTATCGCCCTCACTCTCTATCTATCAATCTATCTATCGCCCTCACTCTATCTATCGCCCTCACTCTATCTATCTATTGCCCTCACTCTATCACCCTCACTCTATCAATCAATCTATCTATCGCCCTCACTCTATCTATCGCCCTCACTCTATCTATCTATCGCCCTCACTCTATCTATCTATCGCCCTCACTCTATCTATCGCCCTCACTCTATCTATCTATCGCCCTCACTCTATCTATCGCCCTCACTTTATCTATCGCCCTCACTCTTATCTATCGCCCTCACTCTTATCTATCGCCCTCACTCTTATCTATCGCCCTCACTCTTTCTATCGCCCTCACTCTTTCTATCGCCCTCACTCTTTCTATCGCCCTCACTCTTTCTATCGCCCTCACTCTTTCTATCGCCCTCACTCTTTCTATCGCCCTCACTCTTTCTATCGCCCTCACTCTTTCTATCGCCCTCACTCTTTATATCGCCCTCACTCTTTCTATCGCCCTCACTCTTTCTATCGCCCTCACTCTTTCTATCGCCCTCACTCTTTCTATCGCCCTCACTCTATCTATCGCCCTCACTCTATCTATCGCCCTCACTCTATCTATCGCCCTCACTCTATCTATCTATCGCCCTCCCTCTATCTATCTATTGCCCTCTATCTATCGCCCTCACTCTTATCTATCGCCATCACTTTATCTATCACCCTCACTCTATCTATCTAGCTATCTATCGCCCTCCCTCTGTCTATCTATTGCCCTCACTCTATTTATCTATCTATCACCCTCACCCTATCTATCGCCCTCACTATATTTATCTATCACCCTCACCCTATCTATCGCCCTCACTCTCTATCTATCAATCTATCTATCGCCCTCACAATTTCTATCGCCCTCACTCTATCGAGCTAGCTATCTATCGCCCTCACTCTATCTATCGCCCTCACTCTATCACCCTCACTCTCTATCTATCGCCCTCACTCTATCTATCGCCCTCACTCTATCTATCGCCCTCACTCTATCTATCGCCCTCACTCTATCTATCGCCCTCACTCTATCTATCGCCCTCACTCTATCTATCGCCCTCACTCTATCTATCGCCCTCACTCTATCTATCGCCCTCACTCTATCTATCGCCCTCACTCTATCGAGCTAGCTATCTATCGCCCTCACTCTATCTATCGCCCTCACTCTTTCTATCGCCCTCACTCTTTCTATCGCCCTCACTCTTTCTATCGCCCTCACTCTTTCTATCACCCTCACTCTTTCTATCGCCCTCACTCTTTCTATCGCCCTCACTCTTTCTATCGCCCTCACTCTTTCTATCGCCCTCACTCTATCTATCGCCCTCACTCTATCTATCGCCCTCCCTCTATCTATCGCCCTCCCTCTATCTATCGCCCTCCCTCTATCTATCGCCCTCCCTCACTCTATCTATCTATCGCCCTCCCTCACTCTATCTATCGCCCTCCCTCACTCTATCTATCTATCGCCCTCCCTCACTCTATCTATCGTCCTCCCTCACTCTATCTATCGCCCTCCCTCACTCTATCTATCGCCCTCCCTCACTTTATCTATCGCCCTCCTCACTTTATCTATCGCCCTCCCTCACTCTATCTATCGCCCTCCCTCACTCTATCACCCTCCCTCACTCTATCTATCGCCCTCCATCACTCTATCTATCGCCCTCACTCTATCTATCTATCGCTCTCACTCTATCTATCTATCGCCCTCACTCTATCTATCGCCCTCACTCTATCTATCGCCCTGTCTCTATCTATCACCCTCTATCTATCGCCCTGTCTCTATCTATCACCCTCTATCTATCGCCCTGTCTCTATCTATCACCCTCACTCTATCTATCTATTGCCCTCACTCTATCTATCTATTGCCCTCACCCTATCTATCGCCCTCACTCTCTATCTATCGCCCTCACTCTCTATCTATCAATCTATCTATCGCCCTCACTCTATCTATCGCCCTCACTCTATCTATCTATTGCCCTCACTCTATCACCCTCACTCTCTATCAATCAATCTATCTATCGCCCTCACTCTATCTATCTATCGCCCTCACTCTATCTATCTATCGCCCTCACTCTATCTATCTATCGCCCTCACTCTATCTATCTATCGCCCTCACTCTATCTATCGCCCTCACTCTATCTATCTATTGCCCTCACTCTATCACCCTCACTCTCTATCAATCAATCTATCTATCGCCCTCACTCTATCTATCGCCCTCACTCGATCTATCTATCGCCCTCACTCTATCTATCTATCGCCCTCACTCTATCTATCTATCGCCCTCACTCTATCTATCTATCGCCCTCACTCTTATCTATCGCCCTCACTCTTATCTATCGCCCTCACTCTTATCTATCGCCCTCACTCTTATCTATCGTCCTCACTCTTATCTATCGCCCTCACTCTTATCTATCGCCCTCACTCTATCTATCTATCGCCCTCACTCTTATCTATCGCCCTCACTCTTATCTATCGCCCTCACTCTTTCTATCGCCCTCACTCTTTCTATCGCCCTCACTCTTTCTATCGCCCTCACTCTTTCTATCGCCCTCACTCTTTCTATCGCTCTCACTCTTTCTATCGCCCTCACTCTTTCTATCGCCCTCACTCTTTCTATCGCCCTCACTCTTTCTATCGCCCTCACTCTTTCTACCGCCCTCACTCTTTCTACCGCCCTCACTCTTTCTATCGCCCTCACTCTTTCTATCGCCCTCACTCTTTCTATCGCCCTCAGTCTTTCTATCGCCCTCACTCTTTCTATCGCCCCCACTCTTTCTATCGCCCTCACTCTTTCTATCGCCCTCACTCTTTCTATCGCCCTCACTCTATCACCCTCACTCTCTATCTATCAATCAATCTATCTATCGCCCTCACTCTATCTATCGCCCTCACTCTATCTATCGCCCTCACTCTATCTATCGCCCTCACTCTATCTATCGCCCTCACTCTATCTATCGCCCTCACTCTATCTATCGCCATCACTTTATCTATCGCCCTCACTCTATCTATCTATCGCCCTCACTCTATCTATCTATCGCCCTCACTCTATCTATCTATCGCCCTCTATCTATCGCCCTCTATCTATCGCCCTGTCTCTATCTATCACCCTCACTCTATCTATCTAGCTATCTATCGCCCTCACTCTATCTATCTAGCTATCTATCGCCCTCCCTCTGTCTATCTATTGCCCTCACTCTATTTATCTATCTATCACCCTCACCCTATCTATCGCCCTCACTCTATTTATCTATCACCCTCACCCTATCTATCGCCCTCACTCTATCACCCTCACTCTCTATCTATCAATCAATCTATCTATCGCCCTCACTCTATCTATCTATCGCCCTCACTCTATCTATCTATCGCCCTCACTCTATCGCCCTCACTCTATCTATCGCCCTCACTCTATCTATCGCCCTCACTCTATCTATCGCCCTCACTCTATCTATCGCCCTCACTCTTTCTATCGCCCTCACTCCTTCTATCGCCCTCACTCCTTCTATCGCCCTCACTCTTTCTATCGCCCTCACTCTTTCTATCGCCCTCACTCCTTCTATCGCCCTCACTCTTTCTATCGCCCTCACTCTTTCTATCGCCCTCACTCTTTCTATCGCCCTCACTCTTTCTATCGCCCTCACTCTTTCTACCGCCCTCACTCTTTCTACCGCCCTCACTCTTTCTATCGCCCTCACAATTTCTATCGCCCTCACTCTATCGAGCTAGCTATCTATCGCCCTCACTCTATCTATCGCCCTCACTCTATCTATCGCCCTCACTCTATCTATCGCCCTCACTCTATCTATCGCCCTCACTCTATCTATCGCCCTCACTCTATCTATCGCCCTCACTCTATCGAGCTAGCTATCTATCGCCCTCACTCTATCTATCGCCCTCACTCTTTCTATCGCCCTCACTCTTTCTATCGCCCTCACTCTTTCTATCGCCCTCACTCTTTCTATCGCCCTCACTCTTTCTATCGCCCTCACTCTTTCTATCGCCCTCACTCTTTCTATCGCCCTCACTCTATCTATCGCCCTCCCTCTATCTATCGCCCTCCCTCTATCTATCGCCCTCCCTCTATCTATCGCCCTCCCTCACTCTATCTATCTATCGCCCTCCCTCACTCTATCTATCGCCCTCCCTCACTCTATCTATCGCCCTCCCTCACTCTATCTATCGCCCTCCCTCACTTTATCTATCGCCCTCCTCACTTTATCTATCGCCCTCCCTCACTCTATCTATCGCCCTCCCTCACTCTATCACCCTCCCTCACTCTATCTATCGCCCTCCATCACTCTATCTATCGCCCTCACTCTATCTATCTATCGCTCTCACTCTATCTATCTATCGCCCTCACTCTATCTATCGCCCTCACTCTATCTATCGCCCTGTCTCTATCTATCACCCTCTATCTATCGCCCTGTCTCTATCTATCACCCTCTATCTATCGCCCTGTCTCTATCTATCACCCTCACTCTATCTATCTATTGCCCTCACTCTATCTATCTATTGCCCTCACCCTATCTATCGCCCTCACTCTCTATCTATCGCCCTCACTCTCTATCTATCAATCTATCTATCGCCCTCACTCTATCTATCGCCCTCACTCTATCTATCTATTGCCCTCACTCTATCACCCTCACTCTCTATCAATCAATCTATCTATCGCCCTCACTCTATCTATCGCCCTCACTCTATCTATCTATCGCCCTCACTCTATCTATCTATCGCCCTCACTCTATCTATCTATCGCCCTCACTCTATCTATCGCCCTCACTCTATCTATCTATTGCCCTCACTCTATCACCCTCACTCTCTATCAATCAATCTATCTATCGCCCTCACTCTATCTATCGCCCTCACTCGATCTATCTATCGCCCTCACTCTATCTATCTATCGCCCTCACTCTATCTATCTATCGCCCTCACTCTATCTATCTATCGCCCTCACTCTTATCTATCGCCCTCACTCTTATCTATCGCCCTCACTCTTATCTATCGCCCTCACTCTTATCTATCGCCCTCACTCTATCTATCGCCCTCACTCTTATCTATCGCCCTCACTCTTATCTATCGCCCTCACTCTATCTATCTATCGCCCTCACTCTTATCTATCGCCCTCACTCTTATCTATCGCCCTCACTCTTTCTATCGCCCTCACTCTTTCTATCGCCCTCACTCTTTCTATCGCCCTCACTCTTTCTATCGCCCTCACTCTTTCTATCGCTCTCACTCTTTCTATCGCCCTCACTCTTTCTATCGCCCTCACTCTTTCTATCGCCCTCACTCTTTCTATCGCCCTCACTCTTTCTACCGCCCTCACTCTTTCTACCGCCCTCACTCTTTCTATCGCCCTCACTCTTTCTATCGCCCTCACTCTTTCTATCGCCCTCAGTCTTTCTATCGCCCTCACTCTTTCTATCGCCCCCACTCTTTCTATCGCCCTCACTCTTTCTATCGCCCTCACTCTTTCTATCGCCCTCACTCTATCACCCTCACTCTCTATCTATCAATCAATCTATCTATCGCCCTCACTCTATCTATCGCCCTCACTCTATCTATCGCCCTCACTCTATCTATCGCCCTCACTCTATCTATCGCCCTCACTCTATCTATCGCCCTCACTCTATCTATCGCCATCACTTTATCTATCGCCCTCACTCTATCTATCTATCGCCCTCACTCTATCTATCTATCGCCCTCACTCTATCTATCTATCGCCCTCTATCTATCGCCCTCTATCTATCGCCCTGTCTCTATCTATCACCCTCACTCTATCTATCTAGCTATCTATCGCCCTCACTCTATCTATCTAGCTATCTATCGCCCTCCCTCTGTCTATCTATTGCCCTCACTCTATTTATCTATCTATCACCCTCACCCTATCTATCGCCCTCACTCTATTTATCTATCACCCTCACCCTATCTATCGCCCTCACTCTATCACCCTCACTCTCTATCTATCAATCAATCTATCTATCGCCCTCACTCTATCTATCTATCGCCCTCACTCTATCTATCGCCCTCACTCTATCGCCCTCACTCTATCTATCGCCCTCACTCTATCTATCGCCCTCACTCTATCTATCGCCCTCACTCTATCTATCGCCCTCACTCTTTCTATCGCCCTCACTCCTTCTATCGCCCTCACTCTTTCTATCGCCCTCACTCTTTCTATCGCCCTCACTCCTTCTATCGCCCTCACTCTTTCTATCGCCCTCACTCTTTCTATCGCCCTCACTCTTTCTATCGCCCTCACTCTTTCTATCGCCCTCACTCTTTCTATCGCCCTCACTCTTTCTACCGCCCTCACTCTTTCTACCGCCCTCACTCTTTCTATCGCCCTCACTCTTTCTATCGCCCTCACTCTTTCTATCGCCCTCACTCTTTCTATCGCCCTCACTCTTTCTATCGCCCTCACTCTTTCTATCGCCCTCACTCTTTCTATCGCCCTCACTCTATCTATCGCCATCACTCTATCTATCGCCCTCACTCTATCTATCGCCCTCACTCTATCTATCGCCCTCACTCTATCTATCGCCCTCACTCTATCTAACGCTCTCACTCTTTCTATCGCCCTCACTCTATCGAGCTAGCTATCTATCGCCCTCACTCTATCTATCGCCCTCACTCTATCTATCGCCCTCACTCTATCTATCGCCCTCACTCTATCTATCGCCCTCACTCTATCTATCGCCCTCACTCTTTCTATCGCCCTCACTCTTTCTATCGCCCTCACTCTATCTATCTATCGCCTCTATCGCCCTCACTCTATCTATCGCCCTCACTCCATCTATCGCCCTCACTCTATCTATCGCCCTCACTCTATCTATCGCCCTCACTCTATCTATCGCCCTCACTCTATCTATCTATCGCCCTCACTCTATCTATCTATCGCCCTCACTCTATCTATCTATCGCCCTCACTCTATCTATCTATTGCCCTCACTCTATCTATCTATCGCCCTCACTCTATCTATCTATCGCCCTGTCTCTATCTATCACCCTCTATCTATCGCCCTCACTCTATCTATCGCCCTCACTCTATCTATCGCCCTCACTCTATCTATCGCCCTCACTCTATCTATCGCCCTCCCTCTATCTATCGCCCTCCCTCTTTCTATCGCCCTCCCTCTTTCTATCGCCCTCCCTCTTTCTATCGCCCTCACTCTTTCTATCGCCCTCACTCTATCTATCGCCCTCACTCTATCTATCGCCCTCACTCTATCTATCGCCCTCACTCTATCTATCGCCCTCACTCTATCTATCTATCGCCTCTATCGCCCTCACTCTATCTATCGCCCTCACTCTATCTATCGCCCTCACTCTATCTATGGCCCTCACTCTATCTATCGCCCTCACTCTATCTATCGCCCTCACTCTATCTATCGCCCTCACTCTATCTATCGCCCTCACTCTATCTATCGCCCTCACTCTCTATCTATCTATCAATCAATCAATCTATCTATCGCCCTCACTCTTTCTATCGCCCTCACTCTATCTATCGCCCTCCCTCTTTGTATCGCCCTCCCTCTTTGTATCGCCCTCCCTCTTTCTACCGCCCTCACTCTCTCTATCGCCCTCACTCTTTCTATCGCCCTCACTCTTTCTACCGCCCTCACTCTTTCTATCGCCCTCACTCTTTCTATCGCCCTCCCTCTTTGTATCGCCCTCCCTCTTTCTATCGCCCTCACTCTTTCTATCGCCCTCACTCTATCTATCGCCCTCACTCTATCTATCGCCCTCACTCTATCTATCGCCCTCACTCTTTCTATCGCCCTCACTCTTTCTATCGCCCTCACTCTTTCTATCGCCCTCACTCTATCTATCGCCCTCACTCTATCTATCGCCCTCACTCTATCTATCGCCCTCACTCTATCTATCGCCCTCACTCTATCTATCGCCCTCACTCTATCTATCGCCCTCACTCTATCTATCGCCCTCCCTCTTTCTATCGCCCTCCCTCTATCTATCGCCCTCACTCTATCTATCGCCCTCCCTCTTTCTATCGCCCTCCCTCTATCTATCGCCCTCACTCTATCTATCGCCCTCACTCTATCTATCGCCCTCACTCTATCTATCGCCCTCACTCTATCTATCGCCCTCACTCTATCTATCTATCGCCTCTATCGCCCTCATTCTATCTATCGCCCTCACTCTATCTATCGCCCTCACTCTATCTATCGCCCTCACTCTATCTATCGCCCTCACTCTATCTATCGCCCTCACTCTATCTATCGCCCTCACTCTATCTATCGCCCTCACTCTATCGCCCTCACTCTATCTATCGCCCTCACTCTATCTATCGCCCTCACTCTATCTATCGCCCTCACTCTATCTATCGCCCTCACTCTATCGCCCTCACTCTATCTATCTATCGCCTCTATCGCCCTCACTCTATCTATCGCCCTCACTCTATCTATCGCCCTCACTCTATCTATCGCCCTCACTCTATCTATCGCCCTCACTCTATCGCCCTCACTCTATCTATCGCCCTCACTCTATCTATCGCCCTCACTCTATCTATCGCCCTCACTCTATCTATCTATCGCCTCTATCGCCCTCACTCTATCTATCGCCCTCACTCTATCTATCGCCCTCACTCTATCTATCGCCCTCACTCTATCTATCGCCCTCACTCTATCTATCGCCCTCACTCTATCTATCGCCCTCACTCTATCTATCGCCCTCACTCTATCTATCGCCCTCACTCTCTATCTATCTATCTATCAATCAATCAATCTATCTATCGCCCTCACTCTTTCTATCGCCCTCACTCTATCTATCGCCCTCACTCTTTCTATCGCCCTCACTCTTTCTATCGCCCTCACTCTATCTATCGCCCTCACTCTATCTATCACCCTCACTCTATCTATCGCCCTCACTCTATCTATCGCCCTCACTCTATCTATCGCCCTCACTCTCTATCTATCTATCAATCAATCAATCTATCTATCGCCCTCACTCTTTCTATCGCCCTCACTCTATCTATCGCCCTCACTCTATCTATCGCCCTCACTCTATCTATCGCCCTCACTCTATCTATCGCCCTCACTCTATCTATCGCCCTCACTCTATCTATCGCCCTCCCTCTTTCTATCGCCCTCGCTCTTTCTATCGCCCTCACTCTTTCTATCGCCCTCACTATATCTATCGCCCTCACTCTATCTATCGCCCTCACTCTATCTATCGCCCTCACTCTATCGCCCTCACTCTATCTATCGCCCTCACTCTATCTATCGCCCTCACTCTATCTATCGCCCTCACTCTATCTATCTATCAATCAATCAATCTATCTATCGCCCTCACTCTTTCTATCGCCCTCACTCTATCTATCGCCCTCCCTCTTTGTATCGCCCTCCCTCTTTGTATCGCCCTCCCTCTTTCTACCGCCCTCACTCTTATCTATCGCCCTCACTCTTATCTATCGCCCTCACTCTTATCTATCGCCCTCACTCTATCTATCGCCCTCCCTCTTTGTATCGCCCTCCCTCTTTGTATCGCCCTCCCTCTTTCTACCGCCCTCACTCTTATCTATCGCCCTCACTCTTATCTATCGCCCTCACTCTTATCTATCGCCCTCACTCTTATCTATCGCCCTCACTCTTATCTATCGCCCTCACTCTTATCTATCGCCCTCACTCTTATCTATCGCCCTCACTCTATCGCCCTCACTCTCTATCTATCTATCAATCAATCAATCTATCGCCCTCACTCTCTATCTATCTATCAATCAATCAATCTATCTATCGCCCTCACTCTATCTATCGCCCTCACTCTATCTATCGCCCTCACTCTATCTATCGCCCTCCCTCTTTCTATCGCCCTCCCTCTTTCTATCGCCCTCCCTCTTTCTATCGCCCTCCCTCTTTCTATCGCCCTCCCTCTTTCTATCGCCCTCACTCTTTCTATCGCCCTCACTCTTTCTATCGCCCTCACTCTATCTATCGCCCTCACTCTATCTATCGCCCTCACTCTATCTATCGCCCTCACTCTATCTATCGCCCTCACTCTATCTATCGCCCTCACTCTATCTATCGCCCTCACTCTATCTATCGCCCTCACTCTATCTATCGCCCTCACTCTATCTATCGCCCTCACTCTATCTATCGCCCTCACTCTATCTATCGCCCTCACTCTATCTATCGCCCTCACTCTCTATCTATCTATCAATCAATCAATCTATCGCCCTCACTCTCTATCTATCTATCAATCAATCAATCTATCTATCGCCCTCACTCTATCTATCGCCCTCACTCTATCTATCGCCCTCACTCTATCTATCGCCCTCCCTCTTTCTATCGCCCTCCCTCTTTCTATCGCCCTCCCTCTTTCTATCGCCCTCCCTCTTTCTATCGCCCTCACTCTTTCTATCGCCCTCACTCTTTCTATCGCCCTCACTCTATCTATCGCCCTCACTCTATCTATCGCCCTCACTCTATCTATCGCCCTCACTCTATCTATCGCCCTCACTCTATCTATCGCCCTCACTCTATCTATCGCCCTCACTCTATCTATCGCCCTCACTCTATCTATCGCCCTCACTCTATCTATCGCCCTCACTCTATCTATCGCCCTCACTCTTTCTATCGCCCTCACTCTATCGCCCTCACTCTCTATCTATCAATCAATCAATCTATCTATCGCCCTCACTCTTTCTATCGCCCTCACTCTTTCTATCGCCCTCACTCTTTCTATCGCCCTCACTCTATCTATCGCCCTCACTCTATCTATCGCCCTCACTCTATCTATCGCCCTCACTCTATCTATCGCCCTCACTCTTATCTATCGCCCTCACTCTTATCTATCGCCCTCACTCTATCGCCCTCACTCTCTATCTATCAATCAATCAATCTATCTATCGCCCTCACTCTTTCTATCGCCCTCACTCTTTCTATCGCCCTCACTCTTTCTATCGCCCTCACTCTATCTATCGCCCTCACTCTATCTATCGCCCTCACTCTATCTATCGCCCTCACTCTATCTATCGCCCTCACTCTTATCTATCGCCCTCACTCTTATCTATCGCCCTCACTCTATTGCCCTCACTCTTATCTATCGCCCTCACTCTTATCTATCGCCCTCACTCTTATCTATCGCCCTCACTCTTATCTATCGCCCTCACTCTTTCTATCGCCCTCACTCTTTCTATCGCCCTCACTCTTTCTATCGCCCTCACTCTTTCTATCGCTCTCACTCTTTCTATCGCCCTCACTCTTTCTATTGCCCTCACTCTTTCTATTGCCCTCACTCTTTCTATCGCCCTCACTCTTTCTATCGCCCTCACTCTTTCTATCGCCCTCACTCTTTCTATCGCCCTCACTCTTTCTATCGCCCTCACTCTTTCTATCGCCCTCACTCTTTCTATCGCCCTCACTCTTTCTATCGCCCTCACTCTTTCTATCGCCCTCACTCTTTCTATCGCCCTCACTCTATCACCCTCACTCTCTATCTATCAATCAATCTATCTATCGCCCTCACTCTATCTATCGCCCTCACTCTATCTATCGCCCTCACTCTATCTATCGCCCTCACTCTATCTATCGCCCTCACTCTATCTATCTATCGCCTCTATCGCCCTCACTCTATCTATCGCCCTCACTCTATCTATCGCCCTCACTCTATCTATCTATCGCCCTCACTCTATCTATCTATCGCCCTCACTCTATCTATCGCCCTCACTCTATCTATCTATTGCCCTCACTCTATCACCCTCACTCTCTATCAATCAATCTATCTATCGCCCTCACTCTATCTATCGCCCTCACTCTATCTATCTATCGCCCTCACTCTATCTATCTATCGCCCTCACTCTATCTATCTATCGCCCTCACTCTATCTATCTATCGCCCTCACTCTATCTATCGCCCCCACTCTATCTATCTATTGCCCTCACTCTATCACCCTCACTCTCTATCAATCAATCTATCTATCGCCCTCACTCTATCTATCGCCCTCACTCGATCTATCTATCGCCCTCACTCGATCTATCTATCGCCCTCACTCTATCTATCTATCGCCCTCACTCTATCTATCTATCGCCCTCACTCTATCTATCTAT
The DNA here is from genome assembly GCF_964263255.1 of Lissotriton vulgaris. Lineage (NCBI taxonomy): Eukaryota > Metazoa > Chordata > Amphibia > Caudata > Salamandridae > Lissotriton > Lissotriton vulgaris. The sequence continues at coordinate 23,825 of NW_028243535.1, forward strand.
CGCCCTCACTCTTATCTATCGCCCTCACTCTATCTATCGCCCTCACTCTATCTATCGCCATCACTTTATCTATCGCCCTCACTCTATCTATCTATCGCCCTCACTCTATCTATCTATCGCCCTCACTCTATCTATCTATCGCCCTCTATCTATCGCCCTGTCTCTATCTATCACCCTCACTCTATCTATCTAGCTATCTATCGCCCTCACTCTATCTATCTAGCTATCTATCGCCCTCCCTCTGTCTATCTATTGCCCTCACTCTATTTATCTATCTATCACCCTCACCCTATCTATCGCCCTCACTCTATTTATCTATCACCCTCACCCTATCTATCGCCCTCACTCTATCACCCTCACTCTCTATCTATCAATCAATCTATCTATCGCCCTCACTCTATCTATCGCCCTCACTCTTTCTATCGCCCTCACTCCTTCTATCGCCCTCACTCTTTCTATCACCCTCACTCTTTCTATCGCCCTCACTCCTTCTATCGCCCTCACTCTTTCTATCGCCCTCACTCTTTCTATCGCCCTCACTCTTTCTATCGCCCTCACTCTTTCTATCGCCCTCACTCTTTCTACCGCCCTCACTCTTTCTATCGCCCTCACTCTTTCTATCGCCCTCACTCTTTCTATCGCCCTCACTCTTTCTATCGCCCTCACTCTTTCTATCGCCCTCACTCTTTCTATCGCCCTCACTCTTTCTATCGCCCTCACTCTTTCTATCGCCCTCACTCTATCTATCGCCCTCACTCTATCTATCGCCCTCACTCTATCTATCTATCGCCCTCCCTCTATCTATCTATCGCCCTCTATCTATCGCCCTCACTCTATCTATCTATCGCCCTCCCTCTATCTATCGCCCTCTATCTATCGCCCTCACTCTTATCTATCGCCATCACTTTATCTATCACCCTCACTCTATCTATCTAGCTATCTATCGCCCTCCCTCTGTCTATCTATTGCCCTCACTCTATTTATCTATCTATCACCCTCACCCTATCTATCGCCCTCACTATATTTATCTATCACCCTCACCCTATCTATCGCCCTCACTCTCTATCTATCAATCTATCTATCGCCCTCACAATTTCTATCGCCCTCACTCTATCGAGCTAGCTATCGATCGCCCTCACTCTATCTATCGCCCTCACTCTATCACCCTCACTCTCTATCTATCAATCAATCTATCTATCGCCCTCACTCTATCTATCGCCCTCACTCTATCTATCGCCCTCACTCTATCTATCGCCCTCACTCTATCTATCGCCCTCACTCTATCTATCGCCCTCACTCTATCTATCGCCCTCACTCTATCTATCGCCCTCACTCTATCTATCGCCCTCACTCTATCGAGCTAGCTATCTATCGCCCTCACTCTTTCTATCGCCCTCACTCTTTCTATCGCCCTCACTCTTTCTATCGCCCTCACTCTTTCTATCGCCCTCCCTCTATCTATCGCCCTCCCTCTATCTATCGCCCTCCCTCTATCTATCGCCCTCCCTTACTCTATCTATCTATCGCCCTCCCTCACTCCTTCTATCGCCCTCACTCCTTCTATCGCCCTCACTCTATCTATCGCCCTCACTCTATCTATCGCCCTCACTCTATCTATCGCCCTCACTCTCTATCTATCTATCTATCAATCAATCAATCTATCTATCGCCCTCACTCTTTCTATCGCCCTCACTCTATCTATCGCCCTCCCTCACTCTATCTATCTATCGCCCTCCCTCACTCTATCTATCGCCCTCCCTCACTCTATCTATCGCCCTCACTCTATCTATCGCCCTCACTCTATCTATCGCCCTCACTCTATCTATCTATCGCCCTCACTCTATCTATCGCCCTCACTCTTTCTATCGCCCTCACTCTTTCTATCGCCCTCACTCTTTCTATCGCCCTCACTCTTTCTATCGCCCTCACTCTTTCTATCGCCCTCACTCTTTCTATCGCCCTCACTCTTATCTATCGCCCTCACTCTTATCTATCGCCCTCACTCTTATCTATCGCCCTCACTCTTATCTATCGCCCTCACTCTATTGCCCTCACTCTTATCTATCGCCCTCACTCTTATCTATCGCCCTCACTCTTATCTATCGCCCTCACTCTTATCTATCGCCCTCACTCTTTCTATCGCCCTCACTCTTTCTATCGCCCTCACTCTATCACCCTCACTCTCTATCTATCAATCAATCTATCTATCGCCCTCACTCTATCTATCGCCCTCACTCTTATCTATCGCCCTCACTCTTATCTATCGCCCTCACTCTTATCTATCGCCCTCACTCTTATCTATCGCCCTCACTCTTTCTATCGCCCTCACTCTTTCTATCGCCCTCACTCCTTCTATCGCCCTCACTCTTTCTATCGCCCTCACTCCTTCTATCGCCCTCACTCTTTCTATCGCCCTCACTCCTTCTATCGCCCTCACTCCTTCTATCGCCCTCACTCCTTCTATCGCCCTCACTCTTTCTATCGCCCTCACTCTTTCTATCGCCCTCACTCTTTCTATCGCCCTCACTCTTTCTATCGCCCTCCCTCTATCTATCGCCCTCCCTCTATCTATCGCCCTCCCTCTATCTATCGCCCTCCCTCTATCTATCGCCCTCCCTCTATCTATCGCCCTCCCTCTATCTATCGCCCTCCCTCTATCTATCGCCCTCCCTTACTCTATCTATCTATCGCCCTCCCTCACTCTATCTATCGCCCTCCCTCACTCTATCTATCGCCCTCCCTCACTCTATCTATCGCCCTCCCTCACTTTATCTATCGCCCTCCTCACTTTATCTATCGCCCTCCCTCACTCTATCTATCGCCCTCCCTCACTCTATCTATCACCCTCCCTCACTCTATCTATCGCCCTCCATCACTCTATCGCCCTCACTCTATCTATCTATCGCTCTCACTCTATCTATCTATCGCCCTCACTCTATCTATCTATCGCCCTCACTCTATCTATCGCCCTGTCTCTATCTATCACCCTCTATCTATCGCCCTGTCTCTATCTATCACCCTCTATCTATCGCCCTGTCTCTATCTATCACCCTCACTCTATCTATCTATTGCCTCACTCTATTTATCTATCTATCACCCTCACCCTATCTATCGCCCTCACTCTCTATCTATCAATCTATCTATCGCCCTCACTCTATCTATCGCCCTCACTCTATCTATCTATTGCCCTCACTCTATCACCCTCACTCTCTATCAATCAATCTATCTATCGCCCTCACTCTATCTATCGCCCTCACTCTATCTATCTATCGCCCTCACTCTATCTATCTATCGCCCTCACTGTTAGACGGACCGGGAGGGTCGGCCGAGGTTACGGGGAGAGGTCTCCAGGGAGAGCCGTCTCCAACGACTGTACAGATAAGTAACTTCCCCCCCACAGACGGACACCACACAAGGTTGAAGGTTAACGAGACTTTATATGCAATTCTTAGGTTACGATGATGGATACAAGGAGGTCTGGACTCAGGGGTCCCCTCGGTTCTAGTCTCTGGTTTAGGAAAAGGGTAGCGGGACAGTCTTAGTTACCAATGAGTACAAAATAGCTCTCAATCCTCGAGCTCGGCGTTCTAGATGATCGGGCCGTGGAGGAGCCAAGCAGGTCCCGAGATGGATGAAGGAAGGACGACGGTCCGCGGCGGAGCCTGCAGGTCCCGGTGGAAGATGACGGTTACAACGGTCCGCGGCCACGCCAGCAGATCCCGACGACGATGAAGGATGAGGGTTACGACGGCTGTGGCAGCGCCAACAGGCAGGACGATGGTGCACAGGACAGAGCTATGGCAGCGCCAGTAGTCCGTCCAGGATGAGTTCCTCTTTACGTCTCTCGACTCCAAGATACAACTGCCTTCCTGCTCTGGAGCTGCCCCAGTTATAGGGCTGGCGTGCTTTGATGTCCGGACCCTCGCACTTGGAGGTCGGGAGGTCCGGGATGGGGGAGTCCAGACACCCAGCAGGGGGGTGGAGCCAGCGCCCGGGGAGGCGATGGGCGAGCGGCACTTGGTGGGGGAGAGCCATCGGCACCTCTTTCTCCCATTGACTTGCCAAGTAGCCCGCTCACCTCCTGGGTGGAAGGTGGTGCCGGAATGTCTGAGGCCGGGCCAGGCCCAGGGTTGAGGTCGATCGGGGGCCAGGCGGCCTCGTGGTGGAGTGTCCAAGATGGCGCCCCAGGCTGGGCGCGTGGGCCGGCAGTGGATCGGACCCACGAGGTCGGCAGGCTCGAGGGCAGGGGTCCCTGAGGGGACGGAGGACGTGCAATGGTGGTGTGTGGTACTTGCGGGACTGGGCTCGGGCCTGGTTGGGCCGGGGGAGAGCGGCCCTTCATGTGGCCTGTCCAACATGCGTCCCCCCCAGCTGAAGGCGGGGAGAGTTACCCATCCTCTTGGGGACTCTCCTCGTCGAGGCGGAAAAACCGGGACAGGCCATCCGCGTTGGCGTGATCTGGCCCAGGCCGGTGTTCGACTGTGAAGTCCATACCTTGCAAGGAGATGGACCAGCGTAGCAACTTTGGGTTCTCCCCCCGCATATGCATCAGCCATTGCAGGGGTCGGTGGTCGGTCTGCACCCGAAAGTGGGTGCCGAAAAGGTAGGGCCGGAGCTTCTTGAGGGCCCATACCACAGCGAAGGCTTCCCTCTCTATGGTGCTCCAGCGTTGCTCCCGTGGTAGGAGTCTCCGGCTGATGAAGGCCACCGGTTGATCAAGGCCTTCGGTGTTCACTTGAGACAGGACTGCCCCAATGCCCTGGTCGGAGGCGTCCGTCTGGACGACGAACTCCCGGCTGTAGTCTGGGGCCTGGAGCACAGGGGCGGAACACATGGCGGCCTTTAATTGTTCAAATGCAGTTTGACACTCTGGGGTCCAGGTGACTTTCTTGGGTTGGTTCTTTGACGTGAGTTCTGTGAGGGGCCCCACTATGGTACCATAGTCTTTTACGAACCTTCGGTAGTAGCCCGTGAGGCCCAGGAAGGCTCGTACCTCGGTTTGGGTGATGGGGGGCTGCCAGGCCTGGATGGCGGCAATTTTCAGCTGTAGCGGGGCCACTAGGCCGCTTCCCACCTGGTGTCCGAGGTAGGTTACAGACCCTTGCCCAATTTGACACTTGCTGGCCTTGATCGTGAGGCCAGCTCGCTGAAGGGCTTGCAGCACTGCTCGGAGGTGGTGGAGGTGCTCGGTCCAATGGTGGCTGTATACAGCGATGTCGTCTAGGTAGGCGGCGCTGAATCCTTCGAGCCCCGCTAGGACCTGATTGACGAGCCGTTGGAATGTTGCTGGGGCATTCTTCATGCCGAAGGGCATGACCGTGAAATGGTAATGGCCATCGGGGGTGGAGAAGGCAGAACGTTCTTGCGCCCGGGGTGTGAGGCCGATCTGCCAATAGCCTGCTGTCAGGTCGAAGATGCTGAGGTAGCGGGCAGCTCCCATTCGGTCGACTAGTTCATCTGCCCGGGGGATGGGGTGCGCGTCTGTTCTGGTGACCGCATTCAAGCCCCGGTAGTCGACGCAGAACCGGAGTTCTGGTGTGGTGCCGGGGGCAGCTGCTTTGGGGACCAGTACGACAGGGCTGGCCCAGGGACTGTCTGAGGGCTCGATGACCCCGATCGTGAGCATCTTGGCTATTTCTTCCTGGATGCAGGCCCGTACCCGGTCTGGCACGCGGTAGGCCCGGTGGCGGATAGGGGGGCTGTCCCCGGTATCCACATCGTGCACACACCAGGAAGTGACACCCGGGGTGAGGGAGAACAGGCTGGCGAACTGTGATAGGAGGGCTTGACACTCCTGGCGTTGTTCTCTGGTGAGGGCCTCTGAGAGCCGGACCCCATCCACGGAGCCGTCTTGCTCTTGAGTCCGTAGGAGGTCAGGGAGAGGCTCGGAGTCTTCTTCAACCCCAGTGTCTGTGGCCATCAGGAGGCTGAGCTCTGTTCGCACAAAGTGGGGCTTTAGTCTGTTAGCGTGGAGGACCCGGAGAGGGTTCCGGGAGGATTCCATGTCGATGAGATAAGTGGCAGGACCCTTGCGCTCTATTACTTTGAAGGGCCCCGTCCATTTGTCTTGCAGGGCGCATGGCTCAGTGGGGGACATCACCCATACCTGTTGGCCAGGTTCGAATTCAATGGATGAGGCATTCTGGTCATACCATTTTTTCATGTCCTCTTGACTGGCCTCTAGGTTGGCCTTCGCTAGTTCTCTGAACCGCCGGGTCTGGTTGCGGAGGGTGAGGAGGTACCGGAAGACATCTGGAGGGTTCTTTAGCGGAGGCATCTCCCAGCCTTCTTTGACGAGACTGAGCGGCCCTCGCACTGGGTGTCCATATAGCAGTTCAAATGGGCTGAAGCCCAAGGATTTCTGGGGGACTTCTCGATACGCGAAGAGGAGGCACGGCAGCAGCACATCCCACTGGCGACGGAGGGGCTCTTCCAACCCCCCGATCATTCCCTTTAGCGTGCGGTTGAACCGCTCAACGAGTCCGTTCCCTTGAGGGTGATAGGGGGTTGTGAATCTGTAGGTGACCCCGCACTGTTGCCAGAGGGACTTCATGTATTTGGAAATAAAGTTCGTGCCTCTGTCGCTGACGACTTCTCGGGGGAAGCCCACACGGGAGAAGATCCCCATCAGGGCCCGGCCGACCACCGGGGCTGTCACAGTTCGCAGAGGAACAGCCTCAGGGTAGCGGGTGGCGTGGTCCACTAGCACCAGGATGAATCGATGGCCTTGTTTCGTGCGTGGGTCCAAGGGCCCCCCAATGTCTATTCCGACTCTCTCAAACGGGGTAGTGACCACGGGAAAAGGTTGCAGGGGAGCCTTTAGTTTGCGGCCGCTCTTCCCACTGGCTTGGCACGTGGGGCAAGATCGGAAATGCTGGTGCACATCGTTTCTCATTTTGGGCCAGAAGAAGTGGGTCACTAGGCGACTGTAGGTTTTATCTTGTCCCAGGTGTCCTGCCAGAGGGACATCGTGGGCCAGGTTTAACAGGAAGTCTCTGAAACGGAGGGGTACCACTAGTACTCGGTTGCTCCCCAGCTCGGCGATTCTTTGCTCGCTGTACAGCAGATCATTGTCCCAGTAGACCCAATGAGTTCCGGGGGTATCCCCTGCGCTTTGGGCGAGCGCTTGCTGGCGGAGTCCCTCGAGGGAGGGACAGGTCTTCTGTTCTTTGCGAAATTGTTCTTGCGTGGGCCCCCCTTCTTGAGGCCACTGGTCGAGGTTAGCGAGGTCGGTAGGTTGAGCTGGTTCGGCGGGAATGTTACGGTCGGTGTTTTCGGCCGGGGCGACCGGAGGCGGTGGCGCCGGCCATTCGGGTTCTTCTGGCTGGTGGTTGGCACGGGTGGCCATGGAACGGGTGGTGACGCACGCCCAGTCTGGGACGCCCAACATCCCCAGGTGTTCCTTTCGCTCCACGGCGGCCCACGGGGAGCTTTCCAGGTCATTGCCCAGGAGGCAGTCTACGGGGGCATCGTCTCGGACCGTCACTTTCAACATGCCGGAGACCCCCCCCCATTCGAAGGGGACGCAGGCCATCCGACACAGGCTCTCCGAGTTATCGGCTGATCGTACCGGGCAGAGAATGTTCGGTAGATACTGTTCTGGGGCCACCAGGTGACAGCGGACGGCTGTTACACTGGCCCCGGTGTCACGAAGGGCTTCGGCCTGGTGTCCGTTGATGCTCACCCATTGGCTGTACTTCTGGGTGTTAGCGGGTAGGGGGACCCGCGGGACCATGTCTTTCCCCCCTAAGCAGGCTAGAGTCATGGCGGCTGGCTCCCACTCTTGATGCTCTTGTTCGTACTCTTCCTGTTCCTCGGAGATCTGTTCTTCCCCTAGGGCTGCAGCGGCCACTTGGCGGGGTCTTGGGCTCTGGTACTGCGGGCAGTTTGGGTCGTTCGCATAGTGGCCGACTCGTTGACATCGGTGACACGTGACATTGGCTCTGTACCCCGGTCGTGCTGGGATGCTGCCCCGGTTGGCCGGGGGGGTGGTGTTGGTAGCGGGGGCGACCGGGGCGTTGTCTCTTCCTCGCCCTTGGCCCCCTCCTCCTCCTCTGGGTCGGTGCTGACCATTGTTGTTCCGGTTCTGTTCGTAGGACCCATTCCGGCCCACTCTGGTGATCTCCCACCGGTCAGCTTCGGCTGCGAGCTGCCGGGGATCCGTTAACTTGCTGTCGAGGAGGTGTTGGCGGAGTTCAATGAAGCAATTGTTCGACAGATGCTCCCATACCATCAGGTTAAATAGTTGCTCGTAGGTCGTGACGTTGCTTCCTCGGATCCAGCCCTCGAAGGCTCGGCTAAAGTATGTTACATAGTCCACCCAAGTTGTACCCGGGATGCGGGTGCAGTCTCGGAACCTCTGACGGTACATCTCGGGTGTGAGACCATAGCGGGTGAGGAGGGCCGCTTTCATATGGTCGTAGGAGGTCATCTGGTGGTCCGGGAGCTGTAGTAGGGTGTCGCGGCCCTCATTGAGGAATCTTCCCCAGAGACCGGCTCCCCAGTCGCTTCTATCGATCCGGTGTGCAGTCATAGCGATTTCATAGGCTTTAAACCATTGCTGGATGTCGTCCTCTCTGAAGTATTCTCGGACAACATCCTTGGGGATGTGTACCTTTTTGTCTGTGGCCCCTGGGGTGGGGGGTCGCTCGGGCACCCCTGCTTCTTTATTCTGCTTGCGTAGGTTGATCTCGGCTAGGTTTCGTTCGTGTTCGTACGCTAGTTTTTTTTCCTCGAGCTCCCTTTGTCTCTGTTTCTCCTCTCTTTCTTCTCGGAGACGCAGGTGCTCTAAGTTGATTTTTTGTTCGGCCAACTTAAGTTCAATGTCCATTTTAAGTCGGGCCATTTCTAGTTCGTGTAGTCGGGTCCTTTCTCTTTCCTGGATCTCGCCTTGCGAGAGACCCGTTCTTTGCCCTTCCGGGGCCGTGGTCGTTTTTTCTACGGTGCTTTGATCAGGGGTTCCGGCAGCCCCGGTTTCTGCCCAAGATTCTAGGGCATGCTTAAAATCGTCCTTGGTACTCAGTCCGGTGGTAGCGATACCCAGTTCGATGCAGAATTGTTTAAGTTCACGATGGTTGTACTCCTCCAATTTCTCCATTTGGAATTTCTCGGTTGATCCGCTCTCTTTCGTGGTCATTGTGACTTCGTCGTGGGGTGAGCTACTCTCTGTACGTTTATGCGGTGATTCGGATCGCGCCGCTGGCCACCAATGTTAGACGGACCGGGAGGGTCGGCCGAGGTTACGGGGAGAGGTCTCCAGGGAGAGCCGTCTCCAACGACTGTACAGATAAGTAACTTCCCCCCCACAGACGGACACCACACAAGGTTGAAGGTTAACGAGACTTTATATGCAATTCTTAGGTTACGATGATGGATACAAGGAGGTCTGGACTCAGGGGTCCCCTCGGTTCTAGTCTCTGGTTTAGGAAAGGGGTAGCGGGACAGTCTTAGTTACCAATGAGTACAAAATAGCTCTCAATCCTCGAGCTCGGCGTTCTAGATGATCGGGCCGTGGAGGAGCCAAGCAGGTCCCGAGATGGATGAAGGAAGGACGACGGTCCGCGGCGGAGCCTGCAGGTCCCGGTGGAAGATGACGGTTACAACGGTCCGCGGCCACGCCAGCAGATCCCGACGACGATGAAGGATGAGGGTTACGACGGCTGTGGCAGCGCCAACAGGCAGGACGATGGTGCACAGGACAGAGCTATGGCAGCGCCAGTAGTCCGTCCAGGATGAGTTCCTCTTTACGTCTCTCGACTCCAAGATACAACTGCCTTCCTGCTCTGGAGCTGCCCCAGTTATAGGGCTGGCGTGCTTTGATGTCCGGACCCTCGCACTTGGAGGTCGGGAGGTCCGGGATGGGGGAGTCCAGACACCCAGCAGGGGGGTGGAGCCAGCGCCCGGGGAGGCGATGGGCGAGCGGCACTTGGTGGGGGAGAGCCATCGGCGCCTCTTTCTCCCATTGACTTGCCAAGTAGCCCGCTCACCTCCTGGGTGGAAGGTGGTGCCGGAATGTCTGAGGCCGGGCCAGGCCCAGGGTTGAGGTCGATCGGGGGCCAGGCGGCCTCGTGGTGGAGTGTCCAAGATGGCGCCCCAGGCTGGGCGCGTGGGCCGGCAGTGGATCGGACCCACGAGGTCGGCAGGCTCGAGGGCAGGGGTCCCTGAGGGGACGGAGGACGTGCAATGGTGGTGTGTGGTACTTGCGGGACTGGGCTCGGGCCTGGTTGGGCCGGGGGAGAGCGGCCCTTCATGTGGCCTGTCCAACACTCACTCTATCTATCGCCCTCACTCTATCTATCGCCCTCACTCTATCTATCTATTGCCCTCACTCTATCACCCTCACTCTCTATCAATCAATCTATCTATCGCCCTCACTCTATCTATCGCCCTCACTCGATCTATCTATCGCCCTCACTCTATCTATCGCCCTCACTCTTATCTATCGCCCTCACTCTTATCTATCGCCCTCACTCTTATCTATCGCCCTCACTCTTATCTATCGCCCTCACTCTTATCTATCGCCCTCACTCTTATCTATCGCCCTCACTCTATTGCCCTCACTCTTATCTATCGCCCTCACTCTTATCTATCGCCCTCACTCTTATCTATCGCCCTCACTCTTATCTATCGCCCTCACTCTTATCTATCGCCCTCACTCTTTCTATCGCCCTCACTCTTTCTATCGCCCTCACTCTTTCTATCGCCCTCACTCTTTCTATCGCCCTCACTCTTTCTATCGCCCTCACTCTTTCTATCGCCCTCACTCTTTCTATCGCCCTCAGTCTTTCTATCGCCCTCACTCTTTCTATCGCCCTCACTCTTTCTATCGCCCTCACTCTATCACCCTCACTCTCTATCTATCAATCAATCTATCTATCGCCCTCACTCTATCTATCGCCCTCACTCTATCTATCGCCCTCACTCTATCTATCGCCCTCACTCTATCTATCGCCCTCACTCTATCTATCGCCATCACTTTATCTATCGCCCTCACTCTATCTATCTATCGCCCTCACTCTATCTATCTATCGCCCTCACTCTATCTATCTATCGCCCTCTATCTATCGCCCTCACTCTTATCTATCGCCATCACTTTATCTATCACCCTCACTCTATCTATCTAGCTATCTATCGCCCTCCCTCTGTCTATCTATTGCCCTCACTCTATTTATCTATCTATCACCCTCACCCTATCTATCGCCCTCACTATATTTATCTATCACCCTCACCCTATCTATCGCCCTCACTCTCTATCTATCAATCTATCTATCGCCCTCACAATTTCTATCGCCCTCACTCTATCGAGCTAGCTATCTATCGCCCTCACTCTATCTATCGCCCTCACTCTATCACCCTCACTCTCTATCTATCAATCAATCTATCTATCGCCCTCACTCTATCTATCGCCCTCACTCTATCTATCGCCCTCACTCTATCTATCTATCGCCCTCACTCTATCTATCGCCCTCACTCTTTCTATCGCCCTCACTCTTTCTATCGCCCTCACTCTTTCTATCGCCCTCACTCTTTCTATCGCCCTCACTCTTTCTATCGCCCTCACTCTTATCTATCGCCCTCACTCTTATCTATCGCCCTCACTCTTATCTATCGCCCTCACTCTATTGCCCTCACTCTTATCTATCGCCCTCACTCTTATCTATCGCCCTCACTCTTATCTATCGCCCTCACTCTTATCTATCGCCCTCACTCTTTCTATCGCCCTCACTCTTTCTATCGCCCTCACTCCTTCTATCGCCCTCACTCTTTCTATCACCCTCACTCTTTCTATCGCCCTCACTCCTTCTATCGCCCTCACTCTTTCTATCGCCCTCACTCCTTCTATCGCCCTCACTCCTTCTATCGCCCTCACTCCTTCTATCGCCCTCACTCCTTCTATCGCCCTCACTCTTTCTATCGCCCTCACTCTTTCTATCGCCCTCACTCTTTCTATCGCCCTCACTCTATCTATCGCCCTCACTCTATCTATCGCCCTCCCTCTATCTATCGCCCTCCCTCTATCTATCGCCCTCCCTCTATCTATCGCCCTCCCTCTATCTATCGCCCTCCCTCACTCTATCTATCTATCGCCCTCCCTCACTCTATCTATCGCCCTCCCTCACTCTATCTATCGCCCTCCCTCACTCTATCTATCGCCCTCCCTCACTTTATCTATCGCCCTCCTCACTTTATCTATCGCCCTCCCTCACTCTATCTATCGCCCTCCCTCACTCTATCTATCACCCTCCCTCACTCTATCTATCGCCCTCCATCACTCTATCGCCCTCACTCTATCTATCTATCGCTCTCACTCTATCTATCTATCGCCCTCACTCTATCTATCTATCGCCCTCACTCTATCTATCGCCCTGTCTCTATCTATCACCCTCTATCTATCGCCCTGTCTCTATCTATCACCCTCTATCTATCGCCCTGTCTCTATCTATCACCCTCACTCTATCTATCTATTGCCCTCACTCTATTTATCTATCTATCACCCTCACCCTATCTATCGCCCTCACTCTCTATCTATCAATCTATCTATCGCCCTCACTCTATCTATCGCCCTCACTCTATCTATCTATTGCCCTCACTCTATCACCCTCACTCTCTATCAATCAATCTATCTATCGCCCTCACTCTATCTATCGCCCTCACTCTATCTATCTATCGCCCTCACTCTATCTATCTATCGCCCTCACTCTATCTATCTATCGCCCTCACTCTATCTATCGCCCTCACTCTATCTATCGCCCTCACTCTATCTATCTATTGCCCTCACTCTATCACCCTCACTCTCTATCAATCAATCTATCTATCGCCCTCACTCTATCTATCGCCCTCACTCGATCTATCGCCCTCACTCTATCTATCGCCCTCACTCTATCTATCGCCCTCACTCTATCTATCGCCCTCACTCTATCTATCGCCCTCACTCTTTCTATCGCCCTCACTCTTTCTATCGCCCTCACTCTTTCTATCGCCCTCACTCTTTCTATCGCCCTCACTCTTTCTATCGCCCTCACTCTTTCTATCGCCCTCACTCTTTCTATCGCCCTCACTCTATCTATCGCCCTCACTCTATCTATCGCCCTCACTCTATCTATCGCCCTCACTCTATCTATCGCCCTCACTCTATCTATCGCCCTCACTCTTATCTATCGCCCTCACTCTTATCTATCGCCCTCACTCTTATCTATCGCCCTCACTCTTATCTATCGCCCTCACTCTTATCTATCGCCCTCACTCTTATCTATCGCCCTCACTCTTATCTATCGCCCTCACTCTTATCTATCGCCCTCACTCTTATCTATCGCCCTCACTCTTTCTATCGCCCTTACTCTTTCTATCGCCCTCACTCTTTCTATCGCCCTCAGTCTTTCTATCGCCCTCAGTCTTTCTATCGCCCTCAGTCTTTCTATCGCCCTCACTCTTTCTATCGCCCTCACTCTTTCTATCGCCCTCACTCTTTCTATCGCCCTCACTCTATCACCCTCACTCTCTATCTATCAATCAATCTATCTATCGCCCTCACTCTATCTATCGCCCTCACTCTATCTATCGCCCTCACTCTATCTATCGCCCTCACTCTATCTATCGCCCTCACTCTATCTATCGCCATCACTTTATCTATCGCCCTCACTCTATCTATCTATCGCCCTCACTCTATCTATCTATCGCCCTCACTCTATCTATCTATCGCCCTCTATCTATCGCCCTCACTCTTATCTATCGCCATCACTTTATCTATCACCCTCACTCTATCTATCTAGCTATCTATCGCCCTCACTCTGTCTATCTATTGCCCTCACTCTATTTATCTATCTATCACCCTCACCCTATCTATCGCCCTCACTATATTTATCTATCACCCTCACCCTATCTATCGCCCTCACTCTCTATCTATCAATCTATCTATCGCCCTCACAATTTCTATCGCCCTCACTCTATCGAGCTAGCTATCTATCGCCCTCACTCTATCTATCGCCCTCACTCTATCACCCTCACTCTCTATCTATCAATCAATCTATCTATCGCCCTCACTCTATCTATCGCCCTCACTCTATCTATCGCCCTCACTCTATCTATCTATCGCCCTCACTCTATCTATCGCCCTCACTCTTTCTATCGCCCTCACTCTTTCTATCGCCCTCACTCTTTCTATCGCCCTCACTCTTTCTATCGCCCTCACTCTTTCTATCGCCCTCACTCTTATCTATCGCCCTCACTCTTATCTATCGCCCTCACTCTTATCTATCGCCCTCACTCTATTGCCCTCACTCTTATCTATCGCCCTCACTCTTATCTATCGCCCTCACTCTTATCTATCGCCCTCACTCTTATCTATCGCCCTCACTCTTTCTATCGCCCTCACTCTTTCTATCGCCCTCACTCTTTCTATCGCCCTCACTCCTTCTATCGCCCTCACTCTTTCTATCGCCCTCACTCTTTCTATCGCCCTCACTCCTTCTATCGCCCTCACTCTTTCTATCGCCCTCACTCCTTCTATCGCCCTCACTCCTTCTATCGCCCTCACTCCTTCTATCGCCCTCACTCTTTCTATCGCCCTCACTCTTTCTATCGCCCTCACTCTTTCTATCGCCCTCACTCTTTCTATCGCCCTCACTCTATCTATCGCCCTCACTCTATCTATCGCCCTCCCTCTATCTATCGCCCTCCCTCTATCTATCGCCCTCCCTCTATCTATCGCCCTCCCTCTATCTATCGCCCTCCCTCTATCTATCGCCCTCCCTCTATCTATCGCCCTCCCTCTATCTATCGCCCTCCCTCACTCTATCTATCTATCGCCCTCCCTCACTCTATCTATCGCCCTCCCTCACTCTATCTATCGCCCTCCCTCACTCTATCTATCGCCCTCCCTCACTTTATCTATCGCCCTCCTCACTTTATCTATCGCCCTCCCTCACTCTATCTATCGCCCTCCCTCACTCTATCTATCACCCTCCCTCACTCTATCTATCGCCCTCCATCACTCTATCGCCCTCACTCTATCTATCTATCGCTCTCACTCTATCTATCTATCGCCCTCACTCTATCTATCTATCGCCCTCACTCTATCTATCGCCCTGTCTCTATCTATCACCCTCTATCTATCGCCCTGTCTCTATCTATCACCCTCTATCTATCGCCCTGTCTCTATCTATCACCCTCACTCTATCTATCTATTGCCCTCACTCTATTTATCTATCTATCACCCTCACCCTATCTATCGCCCTCACTCTCTATCTATCAATCTATCTATCGCCCTCACTCTATCTATCGCCCTCACTCTATCTATCTATTGCCCTCACTCTATCACCCTCACTCTCTATCAATCAATCTATCTATCGCCCTCACTCTATCTATCGCCCTCACTCTATCTATCTATCGCCCTCACTCTATCTATCTATCGCCCTCACTCTATCTATCGCCCTCACTCTATCTATCGCCCTCACTCTATCTATCTATTGCCCTCACTCTATCACCCTCACTCTCTATCAATCAATCTATCTATCGCCCTCACTCTATCTATCGCCCTCACTCGATCTATCTATCGCCCTCACTCTATCTATCTATCGCCCTCACTCTATCTATCTATCGCCCTCACTCTATCTATCTATCGCCCTCACTCTTATCTATCGCCCTCACTCTTATCTATCGCCCTCACTCTTATCTATCGCCCTCACTCTTATCTATCGCCCTCACTCTTATCTATCGCCCTCACTCTTATCTATCGCCCTCACTCTATTGCCCTCACTCTTATCTATCGCCCTCACTCTTATCTATCGCCCTCACTCTTATCTATCGCCCTCACTCTTATCTATCGCCCTCACTCTTATCTATCGCCCTCACTCTTTCTATCGCCCTCACTCTTTCTATCGCCCTCACTCTTTCTATCGCCCTCACTCTTTCTATCGCCCTTACTCTTTCTATCGCCCTCACTCTTTCTATCGCCCTCAGTCTTTCTATCGCCCTCAGTCTTTCTATCGCCCTCACTCTTTCTATCGCCCTCACTCTTTCTATCGCCCTCACTCTTTCTATCGCCCTCACTCTATCACCCTCACTCTCTATCTATCAATCAATCTATCTATCGCCCTCACTCTATCTATCGCCCTCACTCTATCTATCGCCCTCACTCTATCTATCGCCCTCACTCTATCTATCGCCCTCACTCTATCTATCGCCATCACTTTATCTATCGCCCTCACTCTATCTATCTATCGCCCTCACTCTATCTATCTATCGCCCTCACTCTATCTATCTATCGCCCTCTATCTATCGCCCTCACTCTTATCTATCGCCATCACTTTATCTATCACCCTCACTTTATCTATCACCCTCACTCTATCTATCTAGCTATCTATCGCCCTCCCTCTGTCTAACTATTGCCCTCACTCTATTTATCTATCTATCACCCTCACCCTATCTATCGCCCTCACTATATTTATCTATCACCCTCACCCTATCTATCGCCCTCACTCTCTATCTATCAATCTATCTATCGCCCTCACAATTTCTATCGCCCTCACTCTATCGAGCTAGCTATCTATCGCCCTCACTCTATCTATCGCCCTCACTCTATCACCCTCACTCTCTATCTATCAATCAATCTATCTATCGCCCTCACTCTATCTATCGCCCTCACTCTATCTATCGCCCTCACTCTATCTATCGCCCTCACTCTTTCTATCGCCCTCACTCTTTCTATCGCCCTCACTCTTTCTATCGCCCTCACTCTTTCTATCGCCCTCACTCTTTCTATCGCCCTCACTCTTTCTATCGCCCTCACTCTTTCTATCGCCCTCACTCTATCTATCGCCCTCACTCTATCTATCGCCCTCCCTCTATCTATCGCCCTCCCTCTATCTATCGCCCTCCCTCACTCTATCTATCTATCGCCCTCCCTCACTCTATCTATCGCCCTCCCTCACTCTATCTATCGCCCTCACTCTTTCGATCGCCCTCACTCTATCGATCGCCCTCACTCTATCGATCGCCCTCACTCTATCGATCGCCCTCACTCTATCTATCGCCCTCACTCTATCTATCGCCCTCACTCTATCTATCGCCCTCACTCTTTCTATCGCCCTCACTCTTTCTATCGCCCTCACTCTTTCTATCGCCCTCACTCTATCGATCGCCCTCACTCTTATCTATCGCCCTCACTCTTATCTATCGCCCTCACTCTTATCTATCGCCCTCACTCTTATCTATCGCCCTCACTCTTATCTATCGCCATCACTTTATCTATCACCCTCACTCTATCTATCTAGCTATCTATCGCCCTCCCTCTGTCTATCTATTGCCCTCACTCTATTTATCTATCTATCACCCTCACCCTATCTATCGCCCTCACTCTATTTATCTATCACCCTCACTCTATCTATCGCCCTCACTCTATCTATCGCCCTCACTCTATCTATCTATCGCCTCTATCGCCCTCACTCTATCTATCGCCCTCACTCTATCTATCTATCGCCCTCACTCTATCTATCTATCGCCCTCACTCTATCTATCTATCGCCCTCACTCTATCTATCGCCCTCACTCTATCTATCGCCCTCACTCTATCACCCTCACTCTCTATCAATCAATCTATCTATCGCCCTCACTCTATCTATCGCCCTCACTCTATCTATCTATCGCCCTCACTCTATCTATCTATCGCCCTCACTCTATCTATCTATCGCCCTCACTCTATCTATCTATCGCCCTCACTCTATCTATCTATCGCCCTCACTCTATCTATCGCCCTCACTCTATCTATCGCCCTCACTCTATCTATCGCCCTCACTCTATCTATCGCCCTCACTCTTTCTATCGCCCTCCCTCTTTCTATCGCCCTCCCTCTATCTATCGCCCTCCCTCTTTCTATCGCCCTCCCTCTTTCTATCGCCCTCCCTCTTTCTATCGCCCTCACTCTTTCTATCGCCCTCACTCTATCTATCGCCCTCACTCTTTCTATCGCCCTCACTCTATCGCCCTCACTCTCTATCTATCTATCAATCAATCAATCTATCTATCGCCCTCACTCTCTATCTATCTATCAATCAATCAATCTATCTATCGCCCTCACTCTATCTATCGCCCTCACTCTATCTATCGCCCTCCCTCTTTCTATCGCCCTCCCTCTTTCTATCGCCCTCCCTCTTTCTATCGCCCTCCCTCTTTCTATCGCCCTCCCTCTTTCTATCGCCCTCACTCTTTCTATCGCCCTCACTCTTTCTATCGCCCTCACTCTTTCTATCGCCCTCACTCTATCTATCGCCCTCACTCTATCTATCGCCCTCACTCTATCTATCGCCCTCACTCTATCTATCGCCCTCACTCTATCTATCGCCCTCACTCTATCTATCGCCCTCACTCTATCTATCGCCCTCACTCTATCTATCGCCCTCACTCTATCTATCGCCCTCACTCTATCTATCGCCCTCACTCTATCTATCGCCCTCACTCTATCTATCGCCCTCACTCTATCTATCGCCCTCACTCTTTCTATCGCCCTCACTCTTTCTATCGCCCTCACTCTTTCTATCGCCCTCACTCTTTCTATCGCCCTCACTCTTTCTATCGCCCTCACTCTTTCTATCGCCCTCACTCTTTCTATCGCCCTCACTCTTTCTATCGCCCTCACTCTATCGCCCTCACTCTCTATCTATCAATCAATCTATCTATCGCCCTCACTCTATCTATCGCCCTCACTCTATCTATCGCCCTCACTCTATCTATCTATCGCCTCTATCGCCCTCACTCTATCTATCGCCCTCACTCTATCTATCGCCCTCACTCTATCTATCTATCGCCCTCACTCTATCTATCGCCCTCACTCTATCTATCTATTGCCCTCACTCTATCACCCTCACTCTCTATCAATCAATCTATCTATCGCCCTCACTCTATCTATCGCCCTCACTCGATCTATCGCCCTCACTCTTATCTATCGCCATCACTTTATCTATCGCCCTCACTCTTTCTATCGCTCTCACTCTTTCTATCGCCCTCACTCTTTCTATCGCCCTCACTCTTTCTATCGCCCTCACTCTTTCTATCGCCCTCACTCTTTCTATCGCCCTCACTCTTTCTATCGCCCTCACTCTTTCTATCGCCCTCACTCTATCTATCGCCCTCACTCTATCTATCGCCCTCACTCTATCTATCTATCGCCCTCACTCTATCTATCTATCGCCCTCACTCTATCTATCTATCGCCCTCACTCTATCTATCGCCCCCACTCTATCTATCTATTGCCCTCACTCTATCACCCTCACTCTCTATCAATCAATCTATCTATCGCCCTCACTCTATCTATCGCCCTCACTCTATCTATCTATCGCCCTCACTCTTATCTATCGCCCTCACTCTTTCTATCGCCCTCACTCTTTCTATCGCCCTCACTCTTTCTATCGCCCTCACTCTTTCTATCGCCCTCACTCTTTCTATTGCCCTCACTCTTTCTATCGCCCTCACTCTTTCTATCGCCCTCACTCTTTCTATCGCCCTCACTCTTTCTATCGCCCTCACTCTTTCTATCGCCCTCACTCTTTCTATCGCCCTCACTCTTTCTATCGCCCTCACTCTTTCTATCGCCCTCACTCTTTCTATCGCCCTCACTCTATCTATCGCCCTCACTCTATCTATCGCCCTCACTCTATCTATCGCCCTCACTCTATCTATCGCCCTCACTCTATCTATCGCCCTCACTCTATCTATCGCCCTCACTCTATCTATCGCCCTCACTCTATCTATCGCCCTCACTCTATCTATCGCCCTCACTCTATCTATCGCCCTCACTCTATCTATCGCCCTCACTCTATCTATCGCCCTCACTCTATCTATCGCCCTCACTCTATCTATCGCCCTCACTCTATCTATCGCCCTCACTCTATCTATCGCCCTCACTCTTTCTATCGCCCTCACTCTATCGCCCTCACTCTCTATCTATCAATCGCCCTCACTCTTTCTATCGCCCTCACTCTTTCTATCGCCCTCACTCTTTCTATCGCCCTCACTCTTTCTATCGCCTCACTCTTTCTATCGCCCTCACTCTTTCTATCGCCCTCACTCTTTCTATCGCCCTCACTCTTTCTATCGCCCTCACTCTATCTATCGCCCTCACTCTATCTATCGCCCTCACTCTATCTATCGCCCTCACTCTATCTATCGCCCTCACTCTATCTATCGCCCTCACTCTTATCTATCGCCCTCACTCTTATCTATCGCCCTCACTCTTATCTATCGCCCTCACTCTATTGCCCTCACTCTTATCTATCGCCCTCACTCTTATCTATCGCCCTCACTCTTATCTATCGCCCTCACTCTTATCTATCGCCCTCACTCTTTCTATCGCCCTCACTCTTTCTATCGCCCTCACTCTTTCTATCGCCCTCACTCTTTCTATCGCTCTCACTCTTTCTATCGCCCTCACTCTTTCTATCGCCCTCACTCTTTCTATCGCCCTCACTCTTTCTATCGCCCTCACTCTTTCTATCGCCCTCACTCTTTCTATCGCCCTCACTCTTTCTATCGCCCTCACTCTTTCTATCGCCCTCACTCTTTCTATCGCCCTCACTCTTTCTATCGCCCTCACTCTTTCTATCGCCCTCACTCTTTCTATCGCCCTCACTCTTTCTATCGCCCTCACTCTTTCTATCGCCCTCACTCTTTCTATCGCCCTCACTCTTTCTATCGCCCTCACTCTTTCTATCGCCCTCACTCTTTCTATCGCCCTCACTCTATCGCCCTCACTCTCTATCTATCAATCAATCTATCTATCGCCCTCACTCTATCTATCGCCCTCACTCTATCTATCGCCCTCACTCTATCTATCTATCGCCTCTATCGCCCTCACTCTATCTATCGCCCTCACTCTATCTATCGCCCTCACTCTATCTATCTATCGCCCTCACTCTATCTATCGCCCTCACTCTATCTATCTATTGCCCTCACTCTATCACCCTCACTCTCTATCAATCAATCTATCTATCGCCCTCACTCTATCTATCGCCCTCACTCTATCTATCTATCGCCCTCACTCTATCTATCTATCGCCCTCACTCTATCTATCTATCGCCCTCACTCTATCTATCTATCGCCCTCACTCTATCTATCGCCCCCACTCTATCTATCTATTGCCCTCACTCTATCACCCTCACTCTCTATCAATCAATCTATCTATCGCCCTCACTCTATCTATCGCCCTCACTCTATCTATCTATCGCCCTCACTCTTATCTATCTATCGCCCTCACTCTTATCTATCGCCCTCACTCTTTCTATCGCCCTCACTCTTTCTATCGCCCTCACTCTTTCTATCGCCCTCACTCTTTCTATCGCTCTCACTCTTTCTATCGCCCTCACTCTTTCTATTGCCCTCACTCTTTCTATCGCCCTCACTCTTTCTATCGCCCTCACTCTTTCTATCGCCCTCACTCTTTCTATCGCCCTCACTCTTTCTATCGCCCTCACTCTTTCTATCGCCCTCACTCTTTCTATCGCCCTCACTCTTTCTATCGCCCTCACTCTTTCTATCGCCCTCACTCTTTCTATCGCCCTCACTCTATCGCCCTCACTCTCTATCTATCAATCAATCTATCTATCGCCCTCACTCTATCTATCGCCCTCACTCTATCTATCGCCCTCACTCTATCTATCTATCGCCTCTATCGCCCTCACTCTATCTATCGCCCTCACTCTATCTATCGCCCTCACTCTATCTATCTATCGCCCTCACTCTATCTATCGCCCTCACTCTATCTATCTATTGCCCTCACTCTATCACCCTCACTCTCTATCAATCAATCTATCTATCGCCCTCACTCTATCTATCGCCCTCACTCTATCTATCTATCGCCCTCACTCTATCTATCTATCGCCCTCACTCTATCTATCTATCGCCCTCACTCTATCTATCTATCGCCCTCACTCTATCTATCGCCCCCACTCTATCTATCTATTGCCCTCACTCTATCACCCTCACTCTCTATCAATCAATCTATCTATCGCCCTCACTCTATCTATCGCCCTCACTCTATCTATCTATCGCCCTCACTCTATCTATCTATCGCCCTCACTCTATCTATCGCCCTCACTCTATCTATCGCCCTCACTCTATCTATCTATTGCCCTCACTCTATCACCCTCACTCTCTATCAATCAATCTATCTATCGCCCTCACTCTATCTATCGCCCTCACTCGATCTATCTATCGCCCTCACTCTATCTATCTATCGCCCTCACTCTATCTATCTATCGCCCTCACTCTATCTATCTATCGCCCTCACTCTTATCTATCGCCCTCACTCTTATCTATCGCCCTCACTCTTATCTATCGCCCTCACTCTTATCTATCGCCCTCACTCTTATCTATCGCCCTCACTCTTATCTATCGCCCTCACTCTATTGCCCTCACTCTTATCTATCGCCCTCACTCTTATCTATCGCCCTCACTCTTATCTATCGCCCTCACTCTTATCTATCGCCCTCACTCTTATCTATCGCCCTCACTCTTTCTATCGCCCTCACTCTTTCTATCGCCCTCACTCTTTCTATCGCCCTCACTCTTTCTATCGCCCTTACTCTTTCTATCGCCCTCACTCTTTCTATCGCCCTCAGTCTTTCTATCGCCCTCAGTCTTTCTATCGCCCTCACTCTTTCTATCGCCCTCACTCTTTCTATCGCCCTCACTCTTTCTATCGCCCTCACTCTATCACCCTCACTCTCTATCTATCAATCAATCTATCTATCGCCCTCACTCTATCTATCGCCCTCACTCTATCTATCGCCCTCACTCTATCTATCGCCCTCACTCTATCTATCGCCCTCACTCTATCTATCGCCATCACTTTATCTATCGCCCTCACTCTATCTATCTATCGCCCTCACTCTATCTATCTATCGCCCTCACTCTATCTATCTATCGCCCTCTATCTATCGCCCTCACTCTTATCTATCGCCATCACTTTATCTATCACCCTCACTTTATCTATCACCCTCACTCTATCTATCTAGCTATCTATCGCCCTCCCTCTGTCTAACTATTGCCCTCACTCTATTTATCTATCTATCACCCTCACCCTATCTATCGCCCTCACTATATTTATCTATCACCCTCACCCTATCTATCGCCCTCACTCTCTATCTATCAATCTATCTATCGCCCTCACAATTTCTATCGCCCTCACTCTATCGAGCTAGCTATCTATCGCCCTCACTCTATCTATCGCCCTCACTCTATCACCCTCACTCTCTATCTATCAATCAATCTATCTATCGCCCTCACTCTATCTATCGCCCTCACTCTATCTATCGCCCTCACTCTATCTATCGCCCTCACTCTTTCTATCGCCCTCACTCTTTCTATCGCCCTCACTCTTTCTATCGCCCTCACTCTTTCTATCGCCCTCACTCTTTCTATCGCCCTCACTCTTTCTATCGCCCTCACTCTTTCTATCGCCCTCACTCTATCTATCGCCCTCACTCTATCTATCGCCCTCCCTCTATCTATCGCCCTCCCTCTATCTATCGCCCTCCCTCACTCTATCTATCTATCGCCCTCCCTCACTCTATCTATCGCCCTCCCTCACTCTATCTATCGCCCTCACTCTTTCGATCGCCCTCACTCTATCGATCGCCCTCACTCTATCGATCGCCCTCACTCTATCGATCGCCCTCACTCTATCTATCGCCCTCACTCTATCTATCGCCCTCACTCTATCTATCGCCCTCACTCTTTCTATCGCCCTCACTCTTTCTATCGCCCTCACTCTTTCTATCGCCCTCACTCTATCGATCGCCCTCACTCTTATCTATCGCCCTCACTCTTATCTATCGCCCTCACTCTTATCTATCGCCCTCACTCTTATCTATCGCCCTCACTCTTATCTATCGCCATCACTTTATCTATCACCCTCACTCTATCTATCTAGCTATCTATCGCCCTCCCTCTGTCTATCTATTGCCCTCACTCTATTTATCTATCTATCACCCTCACCCTATCTATCGCCCTCACTCTATTTATCTATCACCCTCACTCTATCTATCGCCCTCACTCTATCTATCGCCCTCACTCTATCTATCTATCGCCTCTATCGCCCTCACTCTATCTATCGCCCTCACTCTATCTATCGCCCTCACTCTATCTATCTATCGCCCTCACTCTATCTATCTATCGCCCTCACTCTATCTATCTATCGCCCTCACTCTATCTATCGCCCTCACTCTATCTATCGCCCTCACTCTATCACCCTCACTCTCTATCAATCAATCTATCTATCGCCCTCACTCTATCTATCGCCCTCACTCTATCTATCTATCGCCCTCACTCTATCTATCTATCGCCCTCACTCTATCTATCTATCGCCCTCACTCTATCTATCTATCGCCCTCACTCTATCTATCTATCGCCCTCACTCTATCTATCGCCCTCACTCTATCTATCGCCCTCACTCTATCTATCGCCCTCACTCTTTCTATCGCCCTCCCTCTTTCTATCGCCCTCCCTCTATCTATCGCCCTCCCTCTTTCTATCGCCCTCCCTCTTTCTATCGCCCTCCCTCTTTCTATCGCCCTCACTCTTTCTATCGCCCTCACTCTATCTATCGCCCTCACTCTTTCTATCGCCCTCACTCTATCGCCCTCACTCTCTATCTATCTATCAATCAATCAATCTATCTATCGCCCTCACTCTCTATCTATCTATCAATCAATCAATCTATCTATCGCCCTCACTCTATCTATCGCCCTCACTCTATCTATCGCCCTCCCTCTTTCTATCGCCCTCCCTCTTTCTATCGCCCTCCCTCTTTCTATCGCCCTCCCTCTTTCTATCGCCCTCCCTCTTTCTATCGCCCTCACTCTTTCTATCGCCCTCACTCTTTCTATCGCCCTCACTCTTTCTATCGCCCTCACTCTATCTATCGCCCTCACTCTATCTATCGCCCTCACTCTATCTATCGCCCTCACTCTATCTATCGCCCTCACTCTATCTATCGCCCTCACTCTATCTATCGCCCTCACTCTATCTATCGCCCTCACTCTATCTATCGCCCTCACTCTATCTATCGCCCTCACTCTATCTATCGCCCTCACTCTATCTATCGCCCTCACTCTATCTATCGCCCTCACTCTATCTATCGCCCTCACTCTTTCTATCGCCCTCACTCTTTCTATCGCCCTCACTCTTTCTATCGCCCTCACTCTTTCTATCGCCCTCACTCTTTCTATCGCCCTCACTCTTTCTATCGCCCTCACTCTTTCTATCGCCCTCACTCTTTCTATCGCCCTCACTCTATCGCCCTCACTCTCTATCTATCAATCAATCTATCTATCGCCCTCACTCTATCTATCGCCCTCACTCTATCTATCGCCCTCACTCTATCTATCTATCGCCTCTATCGCCCTCACTCTATCTATCGCCCTCACTCTATCTATCGCCCTCACTCTATCTATCTATCGCCCTCACTCTATCTATCGCCCTCACTCTATCTATCTATTGCCCTCACTCTATCACCCTCACTCTCTATCAATCAATCTATCTATCGCCCTCACTCTATCTATCGCCCTCACTCGATCTATCGCCCTCACTCTTATCTATCGCCATCACTTTATCTATCGCCCTCACTCTTTCTATCGCTCTCACTCTTTCTATCGCCCTCACTCTTTCTATCGCCCTCACTCTTTCTATCGCCCTCACTCTTTCTATCGCCCTCACTCTTTCTATCGCCCTCACTCTTTCTATCGCCCTCACTCTTTCTATCGCCCTCACTCTATCTATCGCCCTCACTCTATCTATCGCCCTCACTCTATCTATCTATCGCCCTCACTCTATCTATCTATCGCCCTCACTCTATCTATCTATCGCCCTCACTCTATCTATCGCCCCCACTCTATCTATCTATTGCCCTCACTCTATCACCCTCACTCTCTATCAATCAATCTATCTATCGCCCTCACTCTATCTATCGCCCTCACTCTATCTATCTATCGCCCTCACTCTTATCTATCGCCCTCACTCTTTCTATCGCCCTCACTCTTTCTATCGCCCTCACTCTTTCTATCGCCCTCACTCTTTCTATCGCCCTCACTCTTTCTATTGCCCTCACTCTTTCTATCGCCCTCACTCTTTCTATCGCCCTCACTCTTTCTATCGCCCTCACTCTTTCTATCGCCCTCACTCTTTCTATCGCCCTCACTCTTTCTATCGCCCTCACTCTTTCTATCGCCCTCACTCTTTCTATCGCCCTCACTCTATCTATCGCCCTCACTCTATCTATCGCCCTCACTCTATCTATCGCCCTCACTCTATCTATCGCCCTCACTCTATCTATCGCCCTCACTCTATCTATCGCCCTCACTCTATCTATCGCCCTCACTCTATCTATCGCCCTCACTCTATCTATCGCCCTCACTCTATCTATCGCCCTCACTCTATCTATCGCCCTCACTCTATCTATCGCCCTCACTCTATCTATCGCCCTCACTCTATCTATCGCCCTCACTCTATCTATCGCCCTCACTCTATCTATCGCCCTCACTCTTTCTATCGCCCTCACTCTATCGCCCTCACTCTCTATCTATCAATCGCCCTCACTCTTTCTATCGCCCTCACTCTTTCTATCGCCCTCACTCTTTCTATCGCCCTCACTCTTTCTATCGCCTCACTCTTTCTATCGCCCTCACTCTTTCTATCGCCCTCACTCTTTCTATCGCCCTCACTCTTTCTATCGCCCTCACTCTATCTATCGCCCTCACTCTATCTATCGCCCTCACTCTATCTATCGCCCTCACTCTATCTATCGCCCTCACTCTATCTATCGCCCTCACTCTTATCTATCGCCCTCACTCTTATCTATCGCCCTCACTCTTATCTATCGCCCTCACTCTATTGCCCTCACTCTTATCTATCGCCCTCACTCTTATCTATCGCCCTCACTCTTATCTATCGCCCTCACTCTTATCTATCGCCCTCACTCTTTCTATCGCCCTCACTCTTTCTATCGCCCTCACTCTTTCTATCGCCCTCACTCTTTCTATCGCTCTCACTCTTTCTATCGCCCTCACTCTTTCTATCGCCCTCACTCTTTCTATCGCCCTCACTCTTTCTATCGCCCTCACTCTTTCTATCGCCCTCACTCTTTCTATCGCCCTCACTCTTTCTATCGCCCTCACTCTTTCTATCGCCCTCACTCTTTCTATCGCCCTCACTCTTTCTATCGCCCTCACTCTTTCTATCGCCCTCACTCTTTCTATCGCCCTCACTCTTTCTATCGCCCTCACTCTTTCTATCGCCCTCACTCTTTCTATCGCCCTCACTCTTTCTATCGCCCTCACTCTTTCTATCGCCCTCACTCTTTCTATCGCCCTCACTCTATCGCCCTCACTCTCTATCTATCAATCAATCTATCTATCGCCCTCACTCTATCTATCGCCCTCACTCTATCTATCGCCCTCACTCTATCTATCTATCGCCTCTATCGCCCTCACTCTATCTATCGCCCTCACTCTATCTATCGCCCTCACTCTATCTATCTATCGCCCTCACTCTATCTATCGCCCTCACTCTATCTATCTATTGCCCTCACTCTATCACCCTCACTCTCTATCAATCAATCTATCTATCGCCCTCACTCTATCTATCGCCCTCACTCTATCTATCTATCGCCCTCACTCTATCTATCTATCGCCCTCACTCTATCTATCTATCGCCCTCACTCTATCTATCTATCGCCCTCACTCTATCTATCGCCCCCACTCTATCTATCTATTGCCCTCACTCTATCACCCTCACTCTCTATCAATCAATCTATCTATCGCCCTCACTCTATCTATCGCCCTCACTCTATCTATCTATCGCCCTCACTCTTATCTATCTATCGCCCTCACTCTTATCTATCGCCCTCACTCTTTCTATCGCCCTCACTCTTTCTATCGCCCTCACTCTTTCTATCGCCCTCACTCTTTCTATCGCTCTCACTCTTTCTATCGCCCTCACTCTTTCTATTGCCCTCACTCTTTCTATCGCCCTCACTCTTTCTATCGCCCTCACTCTTTCTATCGCCCTCACTCTTTCTATCGCCCTCACTCTTTCTATCGCCCTCACTCTTTCTATCGCCCTCACTCTTTCTATCGCCCTCACTCTTTCTATCGCCCTCACTCTTTCTATCGCCCTCACTCTTTCTATCGCCCTCACTCTATCGCCCTCACTCTCTATCTATCAATCAATCTATCTATCGCCCTCACTCTATCTATCGCCCTCACTCTATCTATCGCCCTCACTCTATCTATCTATCGCCTCTATCGCCCTCACTCTATCTATCGCCCTCACTCTATCTATCGCCCTCACTCTATCTATCTATCGCCCTCACTCTATCTATCGCCCTCACTCTATCTATCTATTGCCCTCACTCTATCACCCTCACTCTCTATCAATCAATCTATCTATCGCCCTCACTCTATCTATCGCCCTCACTCTATCTATCTATCGCCCTCACTCTATCTATCTATCGCCCTCACTCTATCTATCTATCGCCCTCACTCTATCTATCTATCGCCCTCACTCTATCTATCGCCCCCACTCTATCTATCTATTGCCCTCACTCTATCACCCTCACTCTCTATCAATCAATCTATCTATCGCCCTCACTCTATCTATCGCCCTCACTCGATCTATCTATCGCCCTCACTCTATCTATCTATCGCCCTCACTCTATCTATCTATCGCCCTCACTCTATCTATCTATCGCCCTCACTCTATCTATCGCCCTCACTCGATCTATCGCTCTCACTCTTTCTATCGCCCTCACTCTTTCTATCGCCCTCCCTCTTTCTATCGCCCTCACTCTTTCTATCGCCCTCACTCTTTCTATCGCCCTCACTCTTTCTATCGCCCTCACTCTTTCTATCGCCCTCACTCTTTCTATCGCCCTCACTCTTTCTATCGCCCTCACTCTTTCTATCGCCCTCACTCTTTCTATCGCCCTCACTCTTTCTATCGCCCTCACTCTTTCTATCGCCCTCACTCTATCTATCTATCGCCCTCACTCTATCTATCTATCGCCCTCACTCTATCTATCTATCGCCCTCACTCTTATCTATCGCCCTCACTCTATCTATCGCCCTCACTCTATCTATCGCCCTCACTCTATCTATCGCCATCACTTTATCTATCGCCCTCACTCTATCTATCTATCGCCCTCACTCTATCTATCTATCGCCCTCTATCTATCGCCCTGTCTCTATCTATCACCCTCACTCTATCTATCTAGCTATCTATCGCCCTCACTCTATCTATCTAGCTATCTATCGCCCTCCCTCTGTCTATCTATTGCCCTCACTCTATTTATCTATCTATCACCCTCACCCTATCTATCGCCCTCACTCTATTTATCTATCACCCTCACCCTATCTATCGCCCTCACTCTATCACCCTCACTCTCTATCTATCAATCAATCTATCTATCGCCCTCACTCTATCTATCTATCGCCCTCACTCTATCTATCTATCGCCCTCACTCTATCTATCGCCCTCACTCTTTCTATCGCCCTCACTCCTTCTATCGCCCTCACTCTTTCTATCACCCTCACTCTTTCTATCGCCCTCACTCCTTCTATCGCCCTGTTGGACAGGCCACATGAAGGGCCGCTCTCCCCCGGCTCAACCAGGCCCGAGCCCGGTCACGCAAGCACCACACACCACCATTGCACGTCCTCCGTCCCCTCAGGGACCCCTGCCCCCGAGCACGTTAACCTCGTGGATCCGATCCACTGCCGGCCCACGCGCCCAGCCCGGGCCGCCATCTTGGACACCTCACCACGAGGCCGCCTGGCCCCCGATCGACCTCAACCCGGGGCCTAGCCCGGCCTCAGACATTCCGGCACCACCCTCCACCCAGGAGGTGAGCGGGCTACTTGGCAAGTCAATGGGAGAAAGAGGTGCCGATGGCTCTCCCCCGCCAAGTGCCGCTCGCCCATCGCCTCCCCGGGCGCTGGCTCCACCCCCCTGCTGGGTGTCTGGACTCCCTCATCCCGGACCTCCCGACCTCCAAGTGCGAGGGTCCGGACATCAAAGCACACCAGCCCTATAACTGGGGCAGCTCCAGAGCAGGAAGGCAGTTGTATCTTGGAGTCGAGAGACGTAAAGAGGAACTCATCCTGGACGGACTACTGGCGCTGCCATAGCTCTGTCCTGTGCACCATCGTCCTGCCTGTTGGCGCTGCCACAGCCGTCGTAACCTTCATCCTTCATCGTCGTCGGGATCTGCTGGCGTGGCCGCGGACCGTTGTAACCGTCATCTTTCACCGGGACCTGCAGGCTCCGCCGCGGACCGTCGTCCTTCCTTCATCCATCTCGGGACCTGCTTGGCTCCTCCACGGCCCGATCATCTAGAACGCCGAGCTCGAGGATTGAGAGCTATTTTGTACTCATTGGTAACTAAGACTGTCCCGCTACCCCTTTCCTCAACCAAAGACTAGAATCGAGGGGACCCCTGAGTCCAGACCTCCTTGTATCATACCAACGTAACCTAAGAATTGCATATAAAGTCTCGTTAACCTTCAATCTTGTGTGGTGTCCGTCTGTGGGGGGGAAGTTACTTGTCTG
This sequence comes from Lissotriton vulgaris, assembly GCF_964263255.1. Lineage (NCBI taxonomy): Eukaryota > Metazoa > Chordata > Amphibia > Caudata > Salamandridae > Lissotriton > Lissotriton vulgaris. Next base: position 54,415 of record NW_028243535.1, read on the forward strand.
TACAGTCGTTGGAGACGGCTCTCCCTGGAGACCTCTCCCCGTAATCTCGGCCGACCCTCCCGGTCCGTCTAACATTGGTGGCCAGCGGCGCGATCCGAATCACCGCATAACGTACAGAGAGTAGCTCACCCCACAACGAACCACAATGACAACTAAAGAGAGCGGATCAACTGAGAAGTTCCAAATGGAAAAACTAGAGGAATACAGCCATCGTGAACTAAAGCAGTTCTGCATCGAACTAGGTATCGCTACCACCGGACTAAGCACCAAGGACGATTTTAAGCATGCCCTAGAATCTTGGGCAGAGACCGGGGATGCCGAAACCCCTGAGCAAAGCACCGCGAAAAAAACCAACACGGCCCCTGAAGGGCAAAGAACCGGTCTCTCGCAAGACGAGATCCAAGAAAGAGAAAAAACCCGACTACACGAGCTAGAAATGGCCCGACTCAAGATGGACGTAGAACTCAAGTTGGCCGAACAAAAAATAAACTTAGAGCACCTACGTCTCCGAGAAGAAAGAGAGGAGAAACAGAGACAAAGGGAGCTCGAGGAAAAGAAACTAGCGTACGAGCACGAACGGAACCTAGCCGAGATCAACCTGCGCAAGCAGAATAAAGAGTTAGGGGTGCCCGAGAGACCACACACCCCAGGGACCACGGAGAAAAAAGTACACATCCCCAAGGATGTTGTCCGAGAATATTTTCGAGAAGACGACATCCAGCAATGGTTTAAGGCCTATGAAATCGCGATGACTGCGCACCGGATCGATAGAAACGATTGGGGAGCCGGCCTATGGGGCAGATTCCTCAATGAGGGCCGCGATACCCTGTTACAACTCCCAGACCACCAGATGACCTCCTACGACCATATGAAAGCGGCCCTCCTCACCCGCTATGGCCTCACGCCCGAGATGTACCGTCAGAGATTCCGAGACTGCACACGCATCCCGGGTACAACTTGGGTGGACTATGTAACGTACTTTAGCCGAGCTTTCGAAGGCTGGGTCAGAGGGAACAACGTCACGACCTACGAGCAGCTGTTCAATCTGATGGTATGGGAGCATCTGTCCAACAATTGCTTCATTGAACTACGCCAACACCTCCTCGACAGCAAGTTAACCGATCCCCGGCAGCTCGCAGCCGAAGCTGACCGGTGGGAGATCACCAGAGTGGGCCGGAATGGGTCCTACGAGCAGAACAGGAACAACAATGGTCACCACCGACCCAGAGGAGGAGGAGGGGGCCAAGGACGAGGAAGAGACAACACTCCGGCCGCCCCCGTTACCAGCACCACCCCCCCGGCCAACCGGGGCAGCACCCCGGCGCGACCGGGGTACAGAGCCAATGTCACATGTCACCGATGCCAACGAGTCGGCCACTATGCAAACGACCCAAGCTGCCCGCAGTATCAGAGTCCAAAACCCCGCCATGTGGCCGCCGCGGCACTAGGGGAAGAACAGATCTCCGAGGAACAAGAAACAGACGAGCAAGAGTATCAAGAGTGGGAGCCAGCCGCCATGACTCTCGCGTGCTTAGGGGGAAGAGACATGGTCCCGCGGGTCCCCCTACCCGCTAACACCCAGAAGTACAGCCAATGGGTGAGCATCAATGGACAACGGGCCGAAGCCCTTCGGGACACCGGGGCCAGTGTGACAGCCGTCCGCTGTCACCTGGTGACCCCAGAACAATATCTACCGAACATTCTCTGCCCTGTGCGATCAGCCGACAACTCGGAAAGTCTGTGTCGGATGGCCTGCGTCCCCTTTGAGTGGGGAGGGGTCTCCGGCATGTTGAAGGTGACGGTCCGAGACGACGCCCCCGTGGACTGCCTCCTCGGAAACGACCTGGAGAGCTCCCCGTGGGCAGCCGTGGAGCGAAAAGAACACTTGGGGATGTTGGGCGTCCCGGACTGGGCGTGCGTCACCACCCGGTCCATGGCCGCCCGTGCCAACCATCACCCGGAAGAACCAGAATGGCCGGCGCCACCGCCTCCGGTCGCCCCAGCCGAGACCCCCGACCATGACACCCCCCTCGAATCTGCTCAACCTTCCGACCTCGCTAACCTTGACCAGTGGGCCCAAGAGGGGGGACCCACACAAGAACAATTTCGCCAGGAACAGAAGACCTGTCCCTCCCTCGAGGGACTCCGCCAACAAGCGCTCGCCCAAAGCGCAGGGGATACCTCCGGAACTCATTGGGTCTACTGGGACAATGATCTGTTGTACAGCGAGCAACGAATCGCCGAGCTGGGGGCCAATCGAGTACTGGTAGTGCCCCTCCGCTTTAGAGACTTCCTGCTAAACCTGGCCCACGATGTCCCCCTGGCAGGGCACCTGGGACAAGATAAAACCTACAGTCGCCTAGTGACCCACTTCTTCTGGCCCAAAATGAGAAAAGATGTGCACCAGCATTGCCGATCTTGCCCCACGTGCCAAGCCAGTGGGAAGAGCGGCCGCAAACTAAAGGCCCCCTTGCAACCTTTTCCAGTAGTCACGACCCCATTTGAGAGGGTCGGAATAGACATTGTGGGACCCCTGGACCCGCGTACAAAACAAGGCCATCGCTTCATTCTGGTGCTAGTGGACCACGCCACCCGCTACCCTGAGGCTGTTCCTCTCCGGACCGTGACAGCCCCAGTGGTCGGCCGGGCCCTGATGGGTATCTTCTCCCGTGTGGGGTTCCCCCGAGAAGTCGTCAGCGACAGAGGCACGAACTTTATCTCTAAATACATGAAATCCCTCTGGCAACAGTGTGGGGTCACCTACCGATTCACGACCCCCTATCACCCCCAAGGGAACGGACTTGTTGAGCGGTTCAACCGCACGCTAAAAGGGATGATCGGGGGATTGGAAGAGCCCCTCCGTCGCCAGTGGGATGTGCTGCTGCCGTGCCTCCTCTTCGCCTACCGAGAGGTCCCACAGAAATCCCTAGGCTTCAGCCCATTCGAACTGCTATATGGGCACCCAGTGCGGGGGCCGCTCAGCCTGATCAAAGAAGGCTGGGAGATGCCTCCGGCCAAGAGCCCTCCAGATGTCTTCCGGTACCTCCTCACCCTCCGCAACCAGTCCCGGCGGCTCAGAGACCTAGCAAAAGCCAACCTAGAGGCCAGTCAAGAGGACATGAGAAAATGGTATGACCAGAACGCCTCATCCATTGAATTCGAGCCGGGGCAACAGGTATGGGTAATGTCCCCCACGGAGCCATGCGCTCTCCAAGACAAATGGACGGGACCCTTCAAGGTAATCGAACGCAAGGGCCCTGCCACCTATCTGATCGATATGGAGTCCTCCCGGAACCCACTCCGAGTCCTCCACACCAACAGACTGAAACCCCACTTTGCACGAACAGAACTCAGCCTACTGATGGCCACAGACAATGGGGTTGAAGACGACTCCGAGCCTCTCCCTGACCTCCTGCGGACCCAGGAGCAAGACGGCTCCATGGATGGGGTCCGACTCTCGGAGACCCTCACCAGAGAACAACGCCAAGAGTGCCAAGCCCTCCTGTCACGGTTCGCCAGTCTGTTCTCCCTCACCCCAGGTGTCACTTCCTGGTGTGTGCACGATGTGGACACCGGAGACAGCCCTCCTATCCGCCACCGGGCCTACCGCGTACCTGATCGGGTACGGGCCTGCATCCAGGCGGAAGTGGCTAAGATGCTCACGCTCGGGGTCATCGAGCCCTCAGACAGTCCATGGGCCAGCCCGGTCGTACTGGTCCCCAAAGCAGCCGCCCCCGGAACCACACCAGAACTCCGGTTCTGCGTCGACTACCGGGGCCTGAATGAAGTCACCAGAACGGACGCACATCCCATCCCCCGGGCAGATGAACTGGTCGACCGAATGGGAGCTGCCCGCTACCTCAGCATCTTCGACCTGACAGCAGGTTATTGGCAGATCGGCCTCACACCCCGAGCACAGGAACGTTCTGCCTTCTCCACCCCCGATGGCCACTACCATTTTACGGTCATGCCCTTCGGCATGAAGAATGCCCCAGCGACCTTCCAACGGCTCGTCAATCAGGTCCTGGCGGGGCTCGAAGGGTTCAGCGCCGCCTACCTAGACGACATCGCTGTGTACAGCCACCATTGGACCGAGCACCTCCACCACCTCCGAGCAGTGCTGCAAGCCCTTCAGCGAGCTGGCCTCACGATCAAGGCCAGCAAGTGTCAAATTGGACAAGGGTCTGTGACCTACCTCGGACACCAGGTGGGAAGCGGCCTAGTGGCCCCTCTACAGCTGAAAATTGCCGCCATCCAGGACTGGCAGCCCCCTATCACCCAAACTGAGGTACGAGCCTTCCTGGGCCTCACGGGCTATTACCGAAGATTCGTGAAAGACTATGGTACCATAGTGGGGCCTCTCACCGAACTCACGTCAAAGAATCAGCCCAAGAAGGTGAACTGGACCCCAGAGTGTCAAGCGGCATTCGAACAGTTGAAGGCCGCCATGTGTTCCGCTCCTGTGCTCCAGGCCCCAGACTACAGCCGGGAGTTCGTCGTCCAGACGGACGCCTCCGACCAGGGCATTGGAGCGGTCCTGTCTCAAGTGAACACCGAAGGCCTTGATCAACCGGTGGCCTTCATCAGCCGGAGACTCCTACCACGGGAGCAACGCTGGAGCACCATAGAGAGGGAAGCCTTCGCTGTGGTATGGGCCCTCAAGAAGCTCCGGCCCTACCTTTTTGGCACCCACTTTCGGGTGCAGACCGACCACCGACCCCTGCAGTGGCTGATGCATATGCGGGGGGAAAACCCAAAGTTGCTACGCTGGTCCATCTCCTTGCAAGGTATGGACTTCACAGTCGAACACCGGCCTGGGTCAGACCACGCCAACGCGGATGGCCTGTCCCGGTTTTTCCGCCTCGACGAGGAGAGTCCCCAAGAGGATGGGTAACTCTCCCCGCCTTCAGCTGGGGGGGACGCATGTTGGACAGGCCACATGAAGGGCCGCTCTCCCCCGGCTCAACCAGGCCCGAGCCCGGTCACGCAAGCACCACACCCCACCATTGCACGTCCTCCGTCCCCTCAGGGACCCCTGCCCCCGAGCACGTTAACCTCGTGGATCCGATCCACTGCCGGCCCACGCGCCCAGCCCGGGCCGCCATCTTGGACACCTCACCACGAGGCCGCCTGGCCCCCGATCGACCTCAACCCGGGGCCTAGCCCGGCCTCAGACATTCCGGCACCACCCTCCACCCAGGAGGTGAGCGGGCTACTTGGCAAGTCAATGGGAGAAAGAGGTGCCGATGGCTCTCCCCCGCCAAGTGCCGCTCGCCCATCGCCTCCCCGGGCGCTGGCTCCACCCCCCTGCTGGGTGTCTGGACTCCCTCATCCCGGACCTCCCGACCTCCAAGTGCGAGGGTCCGGACATCAAAGCACACCAGCCCTATAACTGGGGCAGCTCCAGAGCAGGAAGGCAGTTGTATCTTGGAGTCGAGAGACGTAAAGAGGAACTCATCCTGGACGGACTACTGGCGCTGCCATAGCTCTGTCCTGTGCACCATCGTCCTGCCTGTTGGCGCTGCCACAGCCGTCGTAACCTTCATCCTTCATCGTCGTCGGGATCTGCTGGCGTGGCCGCGGACCGTTGTAACCGTCATCTTTCACCGGGACCTGCAGGCTCCGCCGCGGACCGTCGTCCTTCCTTCATCCATCTCGGGACCTGCTTGGCTCCTCCACGGCCCGATCATCTAGAACGCCGAGCTCGAGGATTGAGAGCTATTTTGTACTCATTGGTAACTAAGACTGTCCCGCTACCCCTTTCCTCAACCAAAGACTAGAATCGAGGGGACCCCTGAGTCCAGACCTCCTTGTATCATACCAACGTAACCTAAGAATTGCATATAAAGTCTCGTTAACCTTCAATCTTGTGTGGTGTCCGTCTGTGGGGGGGAAGTTACTTGTCTGTACAGTCGTTGGAGACGGCTCTCCCTGGAGACCTCTCCCCGTAATCTCGGCCGACCCTCCCGGTCCGTCTAACACGCCCTCACTCTTTCTATCGCCCTCACTCTTTCTATCGCCCTCACTCTTTCTATCGCCCTCACTCTTTCTACCGCCCTCACTCTTTCTACCGCCCTCACTCTTTCTATCGCCCTCACTCTTTCTATCGCCCTCACTCTTTCTATCGCCCTCACTCTTTCTATCGCCCTCACTCTTTCTATCGCCCTCACTCTTTCTATCACCCTCACTCTATCTATCGCCCTCACTCTATCTATCGCCCTCACTCTATCTATCTATCGCCCTCCCTCTATCTATCTATCGCCCTCTATCTATCGCCCTCACTCTATCTATCTATCGCCCTCCCTCTATCTATCTATCGCCCTCTATCTATCGCCCTCACTCTTATCTATCGCCATCACTTTATCTATCACCCTCACTCTATCTATCTAGCTATCTATCGCCCTCCCTCTGTCTATCTATTGCCCTCACTCTATTTATCTATCTATCACCCTCACCCTATCTATCGCCCTCACTATATTTATCTATCACCCTCACCCTATCTATCGCCCTCACTCTCTATCTATCAATCTATCTATCGCCCTCACAATTTCTATCGCCCTCACTCTATCGAGCTAGCTATCGATCGCCCTCACTCTATCTATCGCCCTCACTCTATCACCCTCACTCTCTATCTATCAATCAATCTATCTATCGCCCTCACTCTATCTATCGCCCTCACTCTATCTATCGCCCTCACTCTATCTATCGCCCTCACTCTATCTATCGCCCTCACTCTATCTATCGCCCTCACTCTATCTATCGCCCTCACTCTATCGAGCTAGCTATCTATCGCCCTCACTCTATCTATCGCCCTCACTCTATCTATCGCCCTCACTCTATCTATCGCCCTCACTCTATCTATCGCCCTCACTCTTTCTATCGCCCTCACTCTTTCTATCGCCCTCACTCTTTCTATCGCCCTCACTCCTTCTATCGCCCTCACTCCTTCTATCGCCCTCACTCCTTCTATCGCCCTCACTCTTTCTATCGCCCTCACTCTTTCTATCGCCCTCACTCTTTCTATCGCCCTCACTCTATCTATCGCCCTCACTCTATCTATCGCCCTCCCTCTATCTATCGCCCTCCCTCTATCTATCGCCCTCCCTCTATCTATCGCCCTCCCTCTATCTATCGCCCTCCCTCACTCTATCTATCTATCGCCCTCCCTCACTCTATCTATCTATCGCCCTCCCTCACTCTATCTATCGCCCTCCCTCACTCTATCTATCGCCCTCCCTCACTCTATCTATCGCCCTCCCTCACTTTATCTATCGCCCTCCTCACTCTATCTATCGCCCTCCCTCACTCTATCTATCACCCTCCCTCACTCTATCTATCGCCCTCACTCTATCTATCTATCGCTCTCACTCTATCTATCTATCGCCCTCACTCTATCTATCTATCGCCCTCACTCTATCTATCGCCCTGTCTCTATCTATCACCCTCTATCTATCGCCCTGTCTCTATCTATCACCCTCTATCTATCGCCCTGTCTCTATCTATCACCCTCACTCTATCTATCTATTGCCCTCACTCTATTTATCTATCTATCACCCTCACCCTATCTATCGCCCTCACTCTCTATCTATCAATCTATCTATCGCCCTCACTCTATCTATCGCCCTCACTCTATCTATCTATTGCCCTCACTCTATCACCCTCACTCTCTATCAATCAATCTATCTATCGCCCTCACTCTATCTATCGCCCTCACTCTATCTATCTATCGCCCTCACTCTATCTATCTATCGCCCTCACTCTATCTATCGCCCTCACTCTATCTATCGCCCTCACTCTATCTATCTATTGCCCTCACTCTATCACCCTCACTCTCTATCAATCAATCTATCTATCGCCCTCACTCGATCTATCTATCGCCCTCACTCTATCTATCTATCGCCCTCACTCTATCTATCTATCGCCCTCACTCTATCTATCTATCGCCCTCACTCTTATCTATCGCCCTCACTCTTATCTATCGCCCTCACTCTTATCTATCGCCCTCACTCTATTGCCCTCACTCTTATCTATCGCCCTCACTCTTATTTATCGCCCTCACTCTTATCTATCGCCCTCACTCTTTCTATCGCCCTCACTCTTTCTATCGCCCTCACTCTTTCTATCGCCCTCACTCTTTCTATCGCCCTCACTCTTTCTATCGCCCTCACTCTTTCTATCGCCCTCACTCTTTCTATCGCCCTCACTCTTATCTATCGCCCTCACTCTTATCTATCGCCCTCACTCTTATCTATCGCCCTCACTCTTATCTATCGCCCTCACTCTATTGCCCTCACTCTTATCTATCGCCCTCACTCTTATCTATCGCCCTCACTCTTATCTATCGCCCTCACTCTTATCTATCGCCCTCACTCTTTCTATCGCCCTCACTCTTTCTATCGCCCTCACTCTTTCTATCGCCCTCACTCTTTCTATCGCCCTCACTCTTTCTATCGCCCTCACTCTTTCTATCGCCCTCACTCTTTCTATCGCCCTCACTCTTTCTATCGCCCTCACTCTTTCTATCGCCCTCACTCTTTCTATCGCCCTCACTCTTTCTATCGCCCTCAATCTTTCTATCGCCCTCACTCTATCACCCTCACTCTCTATCTATCAATCAATCTATCTATCGCCCTCACTCTATCTATCGCCCTCACTCTATCTATCGCCCTCACTCTATCTATCGCCCTCACTCTATCTATCGCCCTCACTCTATCTATCGCCCTCACTCTATCTATCGCCATCACTTTATCTATCGCCCTCACTCTATCTATCTATCGCCCTCACTCTATCTATCTATCGCCCTCACTCTATCTATCTATCGCCCTCTATCTATCGCCCTTACTCTTATCTATCGCCATCACTTTATCTATCACCCTCACTCTATCTATCTAGCTATCTATCGCCCTCCCTCTGTCTATCTATTGCCCTCACTCTATTTATCTATCTATCACCCTCACCCTATCTATCGCCCTCACTATATTTATCTATCACCCTCACCCTATCTATCGCCCTCACTCTCTATCTATCAATCTATCTATCGCCCTCACAATTTCTATCGCCCTCACTCTATCGAGCTAGCTATCTATCGCCCTCACTCTATCTATCGCCCTCACTCTATCACCCTCACTCTCTATCGCCCTCACTCTATCTATCGCCCTCACTCTATCTATCGCCCTCACTCTATCTATCGCCCTCACTCTATCTATCGCCCTCACTCTATCTATCGCCCTCACTCTATCGAGCTAGCTATCTATCGCCCTCACTCTATCTATCGCCCTCACTCTTTCTATCGCCCTCACTCTTTCTATCGCCCTCACTCTTTCTTTCGCCCTCACTCTTTCTATCGCCCTCACTCTTTCTATCGCCCTCACTCTTTCTATCGCCCTCACTCTTTCTATCGCCCTCACTCTTTCTATCGCCCTCACTCTTTCTATCGCCCGCACTCTTTCTATCGCCCTCACTCTATCTATCGCCCTCCCTCTATCTATCGCCCTCCCTCTATCTATCGCCCTCCCTCTATCTATCGCCCTCCCTCACTCTATCTATCTATCGCCCTCCCTCACTCTATCTATCGCCCTCCCTCACTCTATCTATCGCCCTCCCTCACTCTATCTATCGCCCTCCCTCACTCTATCTATCGCCCTCCCTCACTTTATCTATCGCCCTCCTCACTTTATCTATCGCCCTCCCTCACTCTATCTATCGCCCTCCCTCACTCTATCTATCGCCCTCCCTCACTCTATCTATCGCCCTCCATCACTCTATCTATCGCCCTCACTCTATCTATCTATCGCTCTCACTCTATCTATCTATCGCCCTCACTCTATCTATCGCCCTCACTCTATCTATCTATCGCTCTCACTCTATCTATCTATCGCCCTGTCTCTATCTATCACCCACTATCTATCGCCCTGTCTCTATCTATCACCCTCTATCTATCGCCCTGTCTCTATCTATCACCCTCACTCTATCTATCTATTGCCCTCACTCTATTTATCTATCTATCACCCTCACCCTATCTATCGCCCTCACTCTCTATCTATCAATCTATCTATCGCCCTCACTCTATCTATCGCCCTCACTCTATCTATCTATTGCCCTCACTCTATCACCCTCACTCTCTATCAATCAATCTATCTATCGCCCTCACTCTATCTATCGCCCTCACTCTATCTATCTATCGCCCTCACTCTATCTATCTATCGCCCTCACTCTATCTATCTATCGCCCTCACTCTATCTATCGCCCTCACTCTATCTATCTATTGCCCTCACTCTATCACCCTCACTCTCTATCAATCAATCTATCTATCGCCCTCACTCGATCTATCTATCGCCCTCACTCTATCTATCTATCGCCCTCACTCTATCTATCTATCGCCCTCACTCTATCTATCTATCGCCCTCACTCTTATCTATCGCCCTCACTCTTATCTATCGCCCTCACTCTTATCTATCGCCCTCACTCTTATCTATCGCCCTCACTCTATTGCCCTCACTCTTATCTATCGCCCTCACTCTTATCTATCGCCCTCACTCTTATCTATCGCCCTCACTCTTATCTATCGCCCTCACTCTTTCTATCGCCCTCACTCTTTCTATCGCCCTCACTCTTTCTATCGCCCTCACTCTATCTATCGCCCTCACTCTATCTATCGCCCTCACTCTATCTATCGCCCTCACTCTATCTATCGCCCTCACTCTATCTATCGCCCTCACTCTATCTATCGCCCTCACTCTATCTATCGCCCTCACTCTATCTATCGCCCTCACTCTATCTATCGCCCTCACTCTATCGCCCTCACTCTATCTATCGCCCTCACTCTATCGCCCTCACTCTATCTATCGCCCTCACTCTATCTATCGCCCTCACTCTATCTATCTATCGCCCTCACTCTATCTATCTATCGCCCTCTATCTATCGCCCTCACTCTTATCTATCGCCATCACTTTATCTATCACCCTCACTCTATCTATCTAGCTATCTATCGCCCTCCCTCTGTCTATCTATTGCCCTCACTCTATTTATCTATCTATCACCCTCACCCTATCTATCGCCCTCACTATATTTATCTATCACCCTCACCCTATCTATCGCCCTCACTCTCTATCTATCAATCTATCTATCGCCCTCACAATTTCTATCGCCCTCACTCTATCGAGCTAGCTATCTATCGCCCTCACTCTATCTATCGCCCTCACTCTATCACCCTCACTCTCTATCTATCAATCAATCTATCTATCGCCCTCACTCTATCTATCGCCCTCACTCTATCTATCGCCCTCACTCTATCTATCGCCCTCACTCTATCTATCGCCCTCACTCTATCTATCGCCCTCACTCTATCTATCGCCCTCACTCTATCTATCGCCCTCACTCTTTCTATCGCCCTCACTCTTTCTATCGCCCTCACTCTTTCTATCGCCCTCACTCTTTCTATCGCCCTCACTCTTTCTATCGCCCTCACTCTTTCTATCGCCCTCACTCTTTCTATCGCCCTCACTCTATCTATCGCCCTCCCTCTATCTATCGCCCTCCCTCTATCTATCGCCCTCCCTCTATCTATCGCCCTCCCTCTATCTATCGCCCTCCCTCTATCTATCGCCCTCACTCTATCTATCGCCCTCCCTCACTCTATCTATCTATCGCCCTCCCTCACTCTATCTATCGCCCTCCCTCACTCTATCTATCGCCCTCCCTCACTCTATCTATCGCCCTCCCTCACTTTATCTATCGCCCTCCTCACTTTATCTATCGCCCTCCCTCACTCTATCTATCGCCCTCCCTCACTCTATCTATCACCCTCCCTCACTCTATCTATCGCCCTCCATCACTCTATCTATCGCCCTCACTCTATCTATCTATCGCTCTCACTCTATCTATCTATCGCCCTCACTCTATCTATCGCCCTCACTCTATCTATCGCCCTGTCTCTATCTATCACCCTCTATCTATCGCCCTGTCTCTATCTATCACCCTCTATCTATTGCCCTGTCTCTATCTATCACCCTCACTCTATCTATCTATTGCCCTCACTCTTTTTATCTATCTATCACCCTCACCCTATCTATCGCCCTCACTCTCTATCTATCAATCTATCTATCACCCTCACTCTATCTATCGCCCTCACTCTATCTATCTATTGCCCTCACTCTATCACATTCACTCTCTATCAATCAATCTATCGCCCTCACTCTATCGCCCTCACTCTATCTATCTATCGCCCTCACTCTATCTATCTATCGCCCTCACTCTATCTATCTATCGCCCTCACTCTATCTATCGCCCTCACTCTATCTATCTATTGCCCTCACTCTATCACCCTCACTCTCTATCAATCAATCTATCTATCGCCCTCACTCTATCTATCGCCCTCACTCGATCTATCTATCGCCCTCACTCTATCTATCTATCGCCCTCACTCTATCTATCTATCGCCCTCACTCTTATCTATCGCCCTCACTCTTATCTATCGCCCTCACTCTTTCTATCGCCCTCACTCTTTCTATCGCCCTCACTCTTTCTATCGCCCTCACTCTTTCTATCGCCCTCACTCTTTCTATCGCCCTCACTCTTTCTATCGCCCTCAGTCTTTCTATCGCCCTCAGTCTTTCTATCGCCCTCACTCTTTCTATCGCCCTCACTCTTTCTATCGCCCTCACTCTTTCTATCGCCCTCACTCTTTCTATCGCCCTCACTCTTTCTATCGCCCTCACTCTATCACCCTCACTCTCTATCTATCAATCAATCTATCTATCGCCCTCACTCTATCTATCTATCGCCCTCACTCTATCTATCTATCTATCGCCCTCACTCTATCTATCGCCCTCACTCTATCTATCGCCCTCACTCTATCTATCGCCCTCACTCTATCTATCGCCCTCACTCTATCTATCGCCCTCACTCTATCTATCGCCCTCACTCTATCTATCGCCCTCACTCTTTCTATCGCCCTCACTCTTATCTATCGCCCTCACTCTTATCTATCGCCCTCACTCTTATCTATCGCCCTCACTCTATTGCCCTCACTCTTATCTATCGCCCTCACTCTTATCTATCGCCCTCACTCTTATCTATTGCCCTCACTCTTATCTATCGCCCTCACTCTTATCTATCGCCCTCACTCTTATCTATCGCCCTCACTCTTATCTATCGCCCTCACTCTTTCTATCGCCCTCACTCTTTCTATCGCCCTCACTCTTTCTATCGCCCTCACTCTTTCTATCGCCCTCACTCTTTCTATCGCCCTCACTCTTTCTATCGCCCTCACTCTTTCTATCGCCCTCACTCTTTCTATCGCCCTCACTCTTTCTATCGCCCTCAGTCTTTCTATCGCCCTCAGTCTTTCTATCGCCCTCACTCTTTCTATCGCCCTCACTCTTTCTATCGCCCTCACTCTTTCTATCGCCCTCACTCTATCACCCTCACTCTCTATCTATCAATCAATCTATCTATCGCCCTCACTCTATCTATCGCCCTCACTCTATCTATCGCCCTCACTCTATCTATCGCCCTCACTCTATCTATCGCCCTCACTCTATCTATCGCCCTCACTCTATCTATCGCCATCACTTTATCTATCGCCCTCACTCTATCTATCGCCCTCACTCTATCTATCGCCCTCACTCTATCTATCGCCCTCACTCTATCTATCGCCCTCACTCTATCTATCTATCGCCCTCACTCTATCTATCTATCGCCCTCTATCTATCGCCCTCACTCTTATCTATCGCCATCACTTTATCTATCACCCTCACTCTATCTATCTAGCTATCTATCGCCCTCCCTCTGTCTATCTATTGCCCTCACTCTATTTATCTATCTATCACCCTCACCCTATCTATCGCCCTCACTATATTTATCTATCACCCTCACCCTATCTATCGCCCTCACTCTCTATCTATCAATCTATCTATCGCCCTCACAATTTCTATCGCCCTCACTCTATCGAGCTAGCTATCTATCGCCCTCACTCTATCTATCGCCCTCACTCTATCTATCGCCCTCACTCTATCGCCCTCACTCTATCTATCGCCCTCACTCTATCTATCGCCCTCACTCTATCTATCGCCCTCACTCTATCTATCGCCCTCACTCTATCTATCGCCCTCACTCTATCTATCGCCCTCAGTCTATCGAGCTAGCTATCTATCGCCCTCACTCTATCTATCGCCCTCACTCTTTCTATCGCCCTCACTCTTTCTATCGCCCTCACTCTTTCTATCGCCCTCACTCTTTCTATCGCCCTCACTCTTTCTATCGCCCTCACTCTTTCTATCGCCCTCACTCTTTCTATCGCCCTCACTCTTTCTATCGCCCTCACTCTATCTATCGCCCTCCCTCTATCTATCGCCCTCCCTCTATCTATCGCCCTCCCTCTATCTATCGCCCTCCCTCACTCTATCTATCGCCCTCCCTCACTCTATCTATCTATCGCCCTCCCTCACTCTATCTATCGCCCTCCCTCACTCTATCTATCGCCCTCCCTCACTCTATCTATCGCCCTCCCTCACTCTATCTATCGCCCTCCCACACTTTATCTATCGCCCTCCTCACTTTATCTATCGCCCTCCCTCACTCTATCTATCTATCGCCCTCCCTCACTCTATCTATCGCCCTCCCTCACTCTATCTATCGCCCTCCCTCACTCTATCTATCGCCCTCCCACACTTTATCTATCGCCCTCCTCACTTTATCTATCGCCCTCCCTCACTCTATCTATCGCCCTCCCTCACTCTTTCTATCGCCCTCACTCTATCTATCGCCCTCACTCTATCTATCGCCCTCACTCTATCTATCGCCCTCACTCTATCTATCGCCCTCACTCTATCTATCGCCCTCACTCTATCTATCGCCCTCACTCTATCTATCGCCATCACTCTATCTATCGCCATCACTTTATCTATCGCCCTCACTCTATCTATCTATTGCCCTCACTCTATCACCCTCACTCTCTATCAATCAATCTATCTATCGCCCTCACTCTATCGCCCTCACTCTATCTATCTATCGCCCTCACTCTATCTATCTATCGCCCTCACTCTATCTATCGCCCTCACTCTATCTATCTATTGCCCTCACTCTATCACCCTCACTCTCTATCAATCAATCTATCTATCGCCCTCACTCTATCTATCGCCCTCACTCGATCTATCTATCGCCCTCACTCTATCTATCTATCGCCCTCACTCTATCTATCTATCGCCCTCACTCTTATCTATCGCCCTCACTCTCTATCAATCAATCTATCTATCGCCCTCACTCTATCTATCGCCCTCACTCTATCTATCTATCGCCCTCACTCTATCTATCTATCGCCCTCACTCTATCTATCTATCGCCCTCACTCTTATCTATCGCCCTCACTCTTATCTATCGCCCTCACTCTTATCTATCGCCCTCACTCTTATCTATCGCCCTCACTCTATTGCCCTCACTCTTATCTATTGCCCTCACTCTTATCTATCGCCCTCACTCTTATCTATCGCCCTCACTCTTGTCTATCGCCCTCACTCTTGTCTATCGCCCTCACTCTTATCTATCGCCCTCACTCTTATCTATCGCCCTCACTCTTGTCTATCGCCCTCACTCTTATCTATCGCCCTCACTCTTTCTATCGCCCTCACTCTTTCTATCGCCCTCACTCTTTCTATCGCCCTCACTCTTTCTATCGCCCTCACTCTTTCTATCGCCCTCACTCTTTCTATCGCCCTCACTCTTTCTATCGCCCTCACTCTTTCTATCGCCCTCACTCTATCACCCTCACTCTCTATCTATCAATCAATCTATCTATCGCCCTCACTCTATCTATCGCCCTCACTCTATCTATCGCCCTCACTCTATCTATCGCCCTCACTCTATCTATCGCCCTCACTCTATCTATCGCCCTCACTCTATCTATCGCCATCACTTTATCTATCGCCCTCACTCTATCTATCTATCGCCCTCACTCTATCTATCTATCGCCCTCACTCTATCTATCTATCGCCCTCTATCTATCGCCCTCTATCTATCGCCCTGTCTCTATCTATCACCCTCACTCTATCTATCTAGCTATCTATCGCCCTCACTCTATCTATCTAGCTATCTATCGCCCTCCCTCTGTCTATCTATTGCCCTCACTCTATTTATCTATCACCCTCACCCTATCTATCGCCCTCACTCTATCTATCTATCGCCCTCACTCTATCTATCTATCGCCCTCACTCTATCTATCGCCCTCACTCTATCTATCGCCCTCACTCTATCTATCGCCCTCACTCTATCTATCGCCCTCACTCTTTCTATCGCCCTCACTCCTTCTATCGCCCTCACTCTTTCTATCGCCCTCACTCTTTCTATCGCCCTCACTCTTTCTATCGCCCTCACTCTTTCTATCGCCCTCACTCTTTCTATCGCCCTCACTCTTTCTATCGCCCTCACTCTTTCTATCGCCCTCACTCTTTCTACCGCCCTCACTCTTTCTATCGCCCTCACTCTTTCTATCGCCCTCACTCTTTCTATCGCCCTCACTCTTTCTATCGCCCTCACTCTTTCTATTGCCCTCACTCTTTCTATCGCCCTCACTCTTTCTATCACCCTCACTCTTTCTATCGCCCTCACTCTTTCTATCGCCCTCACTCTATCTATCGCCATCACTCTATCTATCGCCCTCACTCTATCTATCGCCCTCACTCTATCTATCGCCCTCACTCTATCTATCGCCCTCACTCTATCTATCGCCCTCACTCTATCTAACGCTCTCACTCTATCTAACGCTCTCACTCTATCTAACGCTCTCACTCTATCTATCGCCCTCACTCTATCTATCTATCGCCTCTATCGCCCTCACTCTATCTATCGCCCTCACTCTATCTATCGCCCTCACTCTATCTATCGCCCTCACTCTATCTATCGCCCTCACTCTATCTATCGCCCTCACTCTATCTATCTATCGCCCTCACTCTATCTATCTATTGCCCTCACTCTATCTATCTATCGCCCTCACTCTATCTATCGCCCTCACTCTATCGCCCTCACTCTATCTATCTATCGCCTCTATCGCCCTCACTCTATCTATCGCCCTCACTCTATCTATCGCCCTCACTCTATCTATCGCCCTCACTCTATCTATCGCCCTCACTCTATCTATCGCCCTCACTCTATCTATCTATCGCCCTGTCTCTATCTATCACCCTCTATCTATCCCCCTCACTCTATCTATCGCCCTCACTCTATCTATCGCCCTCACTCTATCTATCGCCCTCACTCTATCTATCGCCCTCACTCTATCTATCGCCCTCACTCTATCTATCGCCCTGTCTCTATCTATCACCCTCTATCTATCGCCCTCACTCTATCTATCGCCCTCACTCTATCTATCGCCCTCACTCTATCTATCGCCCTCACTCTATCTATCGCCCTCACTCTATCTATCGCCCTCACTCTATCTATCGCCCTCACTCTATCTATCGCCCTCACTCTATCTATCGCCCTCACTCTATCTATCGCCCTCACTCTTTCTATCGCCCTCACTCTTTCTATCGCCCTCACTCTATCTATCTATCGCCTCTATCGCCCTCACTCTATCTATCGCCCTCACTCTATCTATCGCCCTCACTCTATCTATCTATCGCCTCTATCGCCCTCACTCTATCTATCGCCCTCACTCTATCTATCGCCCTCACTCTATCTATCGCCCTCACTCTATCTATCGCCCTCACTCTATCTATGGCCCTCACTCTATCTATCGCCCTCACTCTATCTATCGCCCTCACTCTATCTATCGCCCTCACTCTATCTATCGCCCTCACTCTATCTATCGCCCTCACTCTCTATCTATCTATCAATCAATCAATCTATCTATCGCCCTCACTCTTTCTATCGCCCTCACTCTATCTATCGCCCTCCCTCTTTGTATCGCCCTCCCTCTTTCTATCGCCCTCACTCTTTCTATCGCCCTCACTCTATCTATCGCCCTCACTCTATCTATCGCCCTCACTCTATCTATCGCCCTCACTCTATCTATCGCCCTCACTCTATCTATCGCCCTCACTCTTTCTATCGCCCTCACTCTTTCTATCGCCCTCACTCTTTCTATCGCCCTCACTCTATCTATCGCCCTCACTCTATCTATCGCCCTCACTCTATCTATCGCCCTCACTCTATCTATCGCCCTCACTCTATCTATCGCCCTCACTCTATCTATCGCCCTCACTCTATCTATCGCCCTCACTCTATCTATCGCCCTCCCTCTTTCTATCGCCCTCCCTCTTTCTATCGCCCTCCCTCTATCTATCGCCCTCACTCTATCTATCGCCCTCACTCTATCTATCGCCCTCACTCTATCGCCCTCACTCTATCTATCGCCCTCACTCTATCTATCGCCCTCACTCTATCTATCGCCCTCACTCTATCTATCGCCCTCATTCTATCTATCGCCCTCACTCTATCTATCGCCCTCACTCTATCTATCGCCCTCACTCTATCTATCGCCCTCACTCTATCTATCGCCCTCACTCTATCTATCGCCCTCACTCTATCTATCGCCCTCACTCTATCTATCGCCCTCACTCTATCTATCGCCCTCACTCTATCTATCTATCGCCTCTATCGCCCTAACTCTATCTATCGCCCTCACTCTATCTATCGCCCTCACTCTATCTATCGCCCTCACTCTATCTATCGCCCTCACTCTATCTATCGCCCTCACTCTATCTATCGCCCTCACTCTATCTATCGCCCTCACTCTATCGCCCTCACTCTATCTATCGCCTCTATCGCCCTCACTCTATCTATCGCCCTCACTCTATCTATCGCCCTCACTCTATCTATCGCCCTCACTCTATCTATCGCCCTCACTCTATCGCCCTCACTCTATCTATCGCCCTCACTCTATCTATCGCCCTCACTCTCTATCTATCTATCTATCAATCAATCAATCTATCTATCGCCCTCACTCTTTCTATCGCCCTCACTCTATCTATCGCCCTCACTCTTTCTATCGCCCTCACTCTCTATCTATCTATCAATCAATCAATCAATCTATCTATCGCCCTCACTCTTTCTATCGCCCTCACTCTATCTATCGCCCTCACTCTATCTATCGCCCTCACTCTATTTATCGCCCTCACTCTATCTATCGCCCTCACTCTATCTATCGCCCTCCCTCTTTCTATCGCCCTCCCTCTTTCTATCGCCCTCCCTCTTTCTATCGCCCTCACTCTTTCTATCGCCCTCACTCTTTCTATCGCCCTCACTCTATCTATCGCCCTCACTCTTTCGATCGCCCTCACTCTATCGATCGCCCTCACTCTATCGATCCCCTCACTCTATCGATCGCCCTCACTCTATCGATCGCCCTCACTCTATCGATCGCCCTGTCTCTATCTATCACCCTCACTCTATCTATCTATTGCCCTCACTCTATTTATCTATCTATCACCCTCACCCTATCTATCGCCCTCACTCTCTATCTATCAATCTATCTATCGCCCTCACTCTATCTATCGCCCTCACTCTATCTATCTATTGCCCTCACTCTATCACCCTCACTCTCTATCAATCAATCTATCTATCGCCCTCACTCTATCTATCGCCCTCACTCTATCTATCTATCGCCCTCACTCTATCTATCTATCGCCCTCACTCTATCTATCTATCGCCCTCACTCTATCTATCGCCCTCACTCTATCTATCTATTGCCCTCACTCTATCACCCTCACTCTCTATCAATCAATCTATCTATCGCCCTCACTCGATCTATCTATCGCCCTCACTCTATCTATCTATCGCCCTCACTCTATCTATCTATCGCCCTCACTCTATCTATCTA
Organism: Lissotriton vulgaris; assembly: GCF_964263255.1. Lineage (NCBI taxonomy): Eukaryota > Metazoa > Chordata > Amphibia > Caudata > Salamandridae > Lissotriton > Lissotriton vulgaris. The sequence continues at coordinate 74,227 of NW_028243535.1, forward strand.
TCGCCCTCACTCTTATCTATCGCCCTCACTCTTATCTATCGCCCTCACTCTTATCTATCGCCCTCACTCTTATCTATCGCCCTCACTCTTATCTATCGCCCTCACTCTTATCTATCGCCCTCACTCTATTGCCCTCACTCTTATCTATCGCCCTCACTCTTATCTATCGCCCTCACTCTTATCTATCGCCCTCACTCTTATCTATCGCCCTCACTCTTTCTATCGCCCTCACTCTTTCTATCGCCCTCACTCTTTCTATCGCCCTCACTCTATCTATCGCCCTCACTCTATCTATCGCCCTCACTCTATCTATCGCCCTCACTCTATCTATCGCCCTCACTCTATCTATCGCCCTCACTCTATCTATCGCCCTCACTCTATCTATCGCCCTCACTCTATCTATCGCCCTCACTCTATCTATCGCCCTCACTCTATCTATCGCCCTCACTCTATCTATCGCCCTCACTCTATCGCCCTCACTCTATCTATCGCCCTCACTCTATCGCCCTCACTCTATCTATCGCCCTCACTCTATCTATCGCCCTCACTCTATCTATCTATCGCCCTCACTCTATCTATCTATCGCCCTCTATCTATCGCCCTCACTCTTATCTATCGCCATCACTTTATCTATCACCCTCACTCTATCTATCTAGCTATCTATCGCCCTCCCTCTGTCTATCTATTGCCCTCACTCTATTTATCTATCTATCACCCTCACCCTATCTATCGCCCTCACTATATTTATCTATCACCCTCACCCTATCTATCGCCCTCACTCTCTATCTATCAATCTATCTATCGCCCTCACAATTTCTATCGCCCTCACTCTATCGAGCTAGCTATCTATCGCCCTCACTCTATCTATCGCCCTCACTCTATCACCCTCACTCTCTATCTATCAATCAATCTATCTATCGCCCTCACTCTATCTATCGCCCTCACTCTATCTATCGCCCTCACTCTATCTATCGCCCTCACTCTATCTATCGCCCTCACTCTATCTATCGCCCTCACTCTATCTATCGCCCTCACTCTATCTATCGCCCTCAGTCTATCGAGCTAGCTATCTATCGCCCTCACTCTATCTATCGCCCTCACTCTTTCTATCGCCCTCACTCTTTCTATCGCCCTCACTCTTTCTATCGCCCTCACTCTTTCTATCGCCCTCACTCTTTCTATCGCCCTCACTCTTTCTATCGCCCTCACTCTTTCTATCGCCCTCCCTCTATCTATCGCCCTCCCTCTATCTATCGCCCTCCCTCTATCTATCGCCCTCCCTCTATCTATCGCCCTCCCTCTATCTATCGCCCTCCCTCTATCTATCGCCCTCACTCTATCTATCGCCCTCCCTCACTCTATCTATCTATCGCCCTCCCTCACTCTATCTATCGCCCTCCCTCACTCTATCTATCGCCCTCCCTCACTCTATCTATCGCCCTCCCTCACTTTATCTATCGCCCTCCTCACTTTATCTATCGCCCTCCCTCACTCTATCTATCGCCCTCCCTCACTCTATCTATCACCCTCCCTCACTCTATCTATCGCCCTCCATCACTCTATCTATCGCCCTCACTCTATCTATCTATCGCTCTCACTCTATCTATCTATCGCCCTCACTCTATCTATCGCCCTCACTCTATCTATCGCCCTGTCTCTATCTATCACCCTCTATCTATCGCCCTGTCTCTATCTATCACCCTCTATCTATTGCCCTGTCTCTATCTATCACCCTCACTCTATCTATCTATTGCCCTCACTCTTTTTATCTATCTATCACCCTCACCCTATCTATCGCCCTCACTCTCTATCTATCAATCTATCTATCACCCTCACTCTATCTATCGCCCTCACTCTATCTATCTATTGCCCTCACTCTATCACATTCACTCTCTATCAATCAATCTATCGCCCTCACTCTATCGCCCTCACTCTATCTATCTATCGCCCTCACTCTATCTATCTATCGCCCTCACTCTATCTATCTATCGCCCTCACTCTATCTATCGCCCTCACTCTATCTATCTATTGCCCTCACTCTATCACCCTCACTCTCTATCAATCAATCTATCTATCGCCCTCACTCTATCTATCGCCCTCACTCGATCTATCTATCGTCCTCACTCTATCTATCTATCGCCCTCACTCTTATCTATCGCCCTCACTCTTATCTATCGCCCTCACTCTTTCTATCGCCCTCACTCTTTCTATCGCCCTCACTCTTTCTATCGCCCTCACTCTTTCTATCGCCCTCACTCTTTCTATCGCCCTCACTCTTTCTATCGCCCTCAGTCTTTCTATCGCCCTCAGTCTTTCTATCGCCCTCACTCTTTCTATCGCCCTCACTCTTTCTATCGCCCTCACTCTTTCTATCGCCCTCACTCTTTCTATCGCCCTCACTCTTTCTATCGCCCTCACTCTATCACCCTCACTCTCTATCTATCAATCAATCTATCTATCGCCCTCACTCTATCTATCTATCGCCCTCACTCTATCTATCTATCGCCCTCACTCTATCTATCGCCCTCACTCTATCTATCGCCCTCACTCTATCTATCGCCCTCACTCTATCTATCGCCCTCACTCTATCTATCGCCCTCACTCTATCTATCGCCCTCACTCTATCTATCGCCCTCACTCTTTCTATCGCCCTCACTCCTATCTATCGCCCTCACTCTTATCTATCGCCCTCACTCTTATCTATCGCCCTCACTCTATTGCCCTCACTCTTATCTATCGCCCTCACTCTTATCTATCGCCCTCACTCTTATCTATCGCCCTCACTCTTATCTATCGCCCTCACTCTTATCTATCGCCCTCACTCTTATCTATCGCCCTCACTCTTATCTATCGCCCTCACTCTTATCTATCGCCCTCACTCTTATCTATCGCCCTCACTCTTTCTATCGCCCTCACTCTTTCTATCGCCCTCACTCTTTCTATCGCCCTCACTCTTTCTATCGCCCTCACTCTTTCTATCGCCCTCACTCTTTCTATCGCCCTCACTCTTTCTATCGCCCTCAGTCTTTCTATCGCCCTCAGTCTTTCTATCGCCCTCACTCTTTCTATCGCCCTCACTCTTTCTATCGCCCTCACTCTTTCTATCGCCCTCACTCTTTCTATCGCCCTCACTCTATCACCCTCACTCTCTATCTATCAATCAATCTATCTATCGCCCTCACTCTATCTATCGCCCTCACTCTATCTATCGCCCTCACTCTATCTATCGCCCTCACTCTATCTATCGCCCTCACTCTATCTATCGCCCTCACTCTTTCTATCGCCCTCACTCTTTCTATCGCCCTCACTCTTTCTATCGCCCTCACTCTATCTATCGCCCTCACTCTTATCTATCGCCCTCACTCTTTCTATCGCCCTCACTCTTTCTATCGCCCTCACTCTTTCTATCGCCCTCACTCTTTCTATCGCCCTCACTCTTTCTATCGCCCTCACTCTTTCTATCGCCCTCACTCTTTCTATCGCCCTCAGTCTTTCTATCGCCCTCAGTCTTTCTATCGCCCTCACTCTTTCTATCGCCCTCACTCTTTCTATCGCCCTCACTCTTTCTATCGCCCTCACTCTTTCTATCGCCCTCACTCTTTCTATCGCCCTCACTCTATCACCCTCACTCTCTATCTATCAATCAATCTATCTATCGCCCTCACTCTATCTATCTATCGCCCTCACTCTATCTATCTATCGCCCTCACTCTATCTATCGCCCTCACTCTATCTATCGCCCTCACTCTATCTATCGCCCTCACTCTATCTATCGCCCTCACTCTATCTATCGCCCTCACTCTATCTATCGCCCTCACTCTATCTATCGCCCTCACTCTTTCTATCGCCCTCACTCCTATCTATCGCCCTCACTCTTATCTATCGCCCTCACTCTTATCTATCGCCCTCACTCTATTGCCCTCACTCTTATCTATCGCCCTCACTCTTATCTATCGCCCTCACTCTTATCTATCGCCCTCACTCTTATCTATCGCCCTCACTCTTATCTATCGCCCTCACTCTTATCTATCGCCCTCACTCTTATCTATCGCCCTCACTCTTATCTATCGCCCTCACTCTTATCTATCGCCCTCACTCTTTCTATCGCCCTCACTCTTTCTATCGCCCTCACTCTTTCTATCGCCCTCACTCTTTCTATCGCCCTCACTCTTTCTATCGCCCTCACTCTTTCTATCGCCCTCACTCTTTCTATCGCCCTCAGTCTTTCTATCGCCCTCAGTCTTTCTATCGCCCTCACTCTTTCTATCGCCCTCACTCTTTCTATCGCCCTCACTCTTTCTATCGCCCTCACTCTTTCTATCGCCCTCACTCTATCACCCTCACTCTCTATCTATCAATCAATCTATCTATCGCCCTCACTCTATCTATCGCCCTCACTCTATCTATCGCCCTCACTCTATCTATCGCCCTCACTCTATCTATCGCCCTCACTCTATCTATCGCCATCACTTTATCTATCGCCCTCACTCTATCTATCGCCCTCACTCTATCTATCGCCCTCACTCTATCTATCGCCCTCACTCTATCTATCGCCCTCACTCTATCTATCTATCGCCCTCACTCTATCTATCTATCGCCCTCTATCTATCGCCCTCACTCTTATCTATCGCCATCACTTTATCTATCACCCTCACTCTATCTATCTAGCTATCTATCGCCCTCCCTCTGTCTATCTATTGCCCTCACTCTATTTATCTATCTATCACCCTCACCCTATCTATCGCCCTCACTATATTTATCTATCACCCTCACCCTATCTATCGCCCTCACTCTCTATCTATCAATCTATCTATCGCCCTCACAATTTCTATCGCCCTCACTCTATCGAGCTAGCTATCTATCGCCCTCACTCTATCTATCGCCCTCACTCTATCTATCGCCCTCACTCTATCGCCCTCACTCTATCTATCGCCCTCACTCTATCTATCGCCCTCACTCTATCTATCGCCCTCACTCTATCTATCGCCCTCACTCTATCTATCGCCCTCACTCTATCTATCGCCCTCAGTCTATCGAGCTAGCTATCTATCGCCCTCACTCTATCTATCGCCCTCACTCTTTCTATCGCCCTCACTCTTTCTATCGCCCTCACTCTTTCTATCGCCCTCACTCTTTCTATCGCCCTCACTCTTTCTATCGCCCTCACTCTTTCTATCGCCCTCACTCTTTCTATCGCCCTCACTCTTTCTATCGCCCTCACTCTTTCTATCGCCCTCACTCTTTCTATCGCCCTCCCTCTATCTATCGCCCTCCCTCTATCTATCGCCCTCCCTCTATCTATCGCCCTCCCTCACTCTATCTATCGCCCTCCCTCACTCTATCTATCTATCGCCCTCCCTCACTCTATCTATCGCCCTCCCTCACTCTATCTATCGCCCTCCCTCACTCTATCTATCGCCCTCCCTCACTTTATCTATCGCCCTCCTCACTTTATCTATCGCCCTCCCTCACTCTATCTATCGCCCTCCCTCACTCTATCTATCACCCTCCCTCACTCTATCGCCCTCCATCACTCTATCTATCGCCCTCACTCTATCTATCTATCGCTCTCACTCTATCTATCTATCGCCCTCACTCTATCTATCGCCCTCACTCTATCTATCGCCCTGTCTCTATCTATCACCCTCTATCTATCGCCCTGTCTCTATCTATCACCCTCTATCTATCGCCCTGTCTCTATCTATCACCCTCACTCTATCTATCTATTGCCCTCACTCTTTTTATCTATCTATCACCCTCACCCTATCTATCGCCCTCACTCTCTATCTATCAATCTATCTATCGCCCTCACTCTATCTATCGCCCTCACTCTATCTATCGCCCTCACTCTATCTATCGCCCTCACTCTATCTATCGCCCTCACTCTATCTATCGCCATCACTCTATCTATCGCCATCACTTTATCTATCGCCCTCACTCTATCTATCTATTGCCCTCACTCTATCACCCTCACTCTCTATCAATCAATCCATCTATCGCCCTCACTCTATCGCCCTCACTCTATCTATCTATCGCCCTCACTCTATCTATCTATCGCCCTCACTCTATCTATCGCCCTCAATCTATCTATCTATTGCCCTCACTCTATCACCCTCACTCTCTATCAATCAATCTATCTATCGCCCTCACTCTATCTATCGCCCTCACTCGATCTATCTATCGCCCTCACTCTATCTATCTATCGCCCTCACTCTATCTATCTATCGCCCTCACTCTTATCTATCGCCCTCACTCTCTATCAATCAATCTATCTATCGCCCTCACTCTATCTATCGCCCTCACTCTATCTATCTATCGCCCTCACTCTATCTATCTATCGCCCTCACTCTATCTATCTATCGCCCTCACTCTTATCTATCGCCCTCACTCTTATCTATCGCCCTCACTCTTATCTATCGCCCTCACTCTTATCTATCGCCCTCACTCTATTGCCCTCACTCTTATCTATTGCCCTCACTCTTATCTATCGCCCTCACTCTTATCTATCGCCCTCACTCTTGTCTATCGCCCTCACTCTTGTCTATCGCCCTCACTCTTGTCTATCGCCCTCACTCTTGTCTATCGCCCTCACTCTTATCTATCGCCCTCACTCTTGTCTATCGCCCTCACTCTTATCTATCGCCCTCACTCTTTCTATCGCCCTCACTCTTTCTATCGCCCTCACTCTTTCTATCGCCCTCACTCTTTCTATCGCCCTCACTCTTTCTATCGCCCTCACTCTTTCTATCGCCCTCACTCTTTCTATCGCCCTCACTCTTTCTATCGCCCTCACTCTTTCTATCGCCCTCACTCTATCACCCATCAATCAATCTATCTATCGCCCTCACTCTATCTATCGCCCTCACTCTATCTATCGCCCTCACTCTATCGCCCTCACTCTATCTATCGCCCTCACTCTATCTATCGCCCTCACTCTATCTATCGCCATCACTCTATCTATCGCCATCACTTTATCTATCGCCCTCACTCTATCTATCTATCGCCCTCACTCTATCTATCTATCGCCCTCACTCTATCTATCTATCGCCCTCTATCTATCGCCCTCTATCTATCGCCCTGTCTCTATCTATCACCCTCACTCTATCTATCTAGCTATCTATCGCCCTCACTCTATCTATCTAGCTATCTATCGCCCTCCCTCTGTCTATCTATTGCCCTCACTCTATTTATCTATCACCCTCACCCTATCTATCGCCCTCACTCTATCTATCTATCGCCCTCACTCTATCTATCTATCGCCCTCACTCTATCTATCGCCCTCACTCTATCTATCGCCCTCACTCTATCTATCGCCCTCACTCTATCTATCGCCCTCACTCTATCTATCGCCCTCACTCTTTCTATCGCCCTCACTCCTTCTATCGCCCTCACTCTTTCTATCGCCCTCACTCTTTCTATCGCCCTCACTCTTTCTATCGCCCTCACTCTTTCTATCGCCCTCACTCTTTCTATCGCCCTCACTCTTTCTATCGCCCTCACTCTTTCTATCGCCCTCACTCTTTCTATCGCCCTCACTCTTTCTATCGCCCTCACTCTTTCTATCGCCCTCACTCTTTCTATCGCCCTCACTCTTTCTATCGCCCTCACTCTTTCTATCGCCCTCACTCTTTCTATCGCCCTCACTCTTTCTATCGCCCTCACTCTTTCTATCACCCTCACTCTTTCTATCGCCCTCACTCTTTCTATCGCCCTCACTCTATCTATCGCCATCACTCTATCTATCGCCCTCACTCTATCTATCGCCCTCACTCTATCTATCGCCCTCACTCTATCTATCGCCCTCACTCTATCTATCGCCCTCACTCTATCTAACGCTCTCACTCTATCTAACGCTCTCACTCTATCTAACGCTCTCACTCTATCTATCGCCCTCACTCTATCTATCTATCGCCTCTATCGCCCTCACTCTATCTATCGCCCTCACTCTATCTATCGCCCTCACTCTATCTATCGCCCTCACTCTATCTATCGCCCTCACTCTATCTATCGCCCTCCCTCTATCTATCGCCCTCCCTCTATCTATCGCCCTCCCTCTTTCTATCGCCCTCCCTCTTTCTATCGCCCTCACTCTATCTATCGCCCTCACTCTATCTATCGCCCTCACTCTATCTATCGCCCTCACTCTTTCTATCGCCCTCACTCTTTCTATCGCCCTCACTCTTTCTATCGCCCTCACTCTTTCTATCGCCCTCACTCTATCGCCCTCACTCTATCGCCCTCACTCTCTATCTATCTATCAATCAATCTATCTATCGCCCTCACTCTCTATCTATCAATCAATCAATCTATCTATCGCCCTCACTCTATCTATCGCCCTCACTCTATCTATCGCCCTCCCTCTTTCTATCGCCCTCCCTCTTTCTATCGCCCTCCCTCTTTCTATCGCCCTCCCTCTTTCTATCGCCCTCCCTCTTTCTATCGCCCTCACTCTTTCTATCGCCCTCACTCTTTCTATCGCCCTCACTCTTTCTATCGCCCTCACTCTTTCTATCGCCCTCACTCTTTCTATCGCCCTCACTCTTTCTATCGCCCTCACTCTATCTATCGCCCTCACTCTATCTATCGCCCTCACTCTATCTATCGCCCTCACTCTATCTATCGCCCTCACTCTATCTATCGCCCTCACTCTATCTATCGCCCTCACTCTATCTATCGCCCTCACTCTATCTATCGCCCTCACTCTATCTATCGCCCTCACTCTATCTATCGCCCTCACTCTATCTATCGCCCTCACTCTATCTATCGCCCTCACTCTATCTATCGCCCTCACTCTATCTATCGCCCTCACTCTATCTATCGCCCTCACTCTATCTATCGCCCTCACTCTATCTATCGCCCTCACTCTATCTATCGCCCTCACTCTATCTATCGCCCTCACTCTTTCTATCGCCCTCACTCTATCGCCCTCACTCTCTATCTATCTATCAATCAATCTATCTATCGCCCTCACTCTATCTATCGCCCTCACTCTATCTATCGCCCTCACTCTATCTATCGCCCTCACTCTATCTATCGCCCTCACTCTATCTATCGCCCTCACTCTCTATCTATCTATCAATCAATCAATCTATCTATCGCCCTCACTCTTTCTATCGCCCTCACTCTTTCTATCGCCCTCACTCTTTCTATCGCCCTCACTCTTTCTATCGCCCTCACTCTTTCTATCGCCCTCTGTTAGACGGACCGGGAGGGTCGGCCGAGGACAAGGAGAGAGGTCTCCGGGGAGAGCCGTCTCCAGCGATCGTACAGACAAGTAACTTCCCCCCCACAGATGTACACCACACAGAGATAAGGTTTAACGTTCTTTATAAGCAATCTTAAGTACGGTGGAATGGTACAAGGAGGTCTGGACTCAGGGGTCCCCTCGATTCTAGTCTCTTGGTTCGGGGTAGAGGGGTAGCGGGACAGTCTTGTTACCAATCTGGTAGCGGTGATGATACGATGGATAGCTCACAATCCTCGAGCTCGGCGTTCTATATGATCGGGCCGCGGCGGAGCCAGCAGGTCCCGAGATGATCGATGATAGCGACGGTCCGCGGCGAAGCCAGCAGGTCCCGGTGAAGGTGGTAGTTACAAACGGTCCGCGGCCACGCCAGCAGGTCCCGACGAGGATGAAGGCTTCAGAAGGTTGCGGCAGCGCCAGCAGGCAAGACAGAAGTTCGCAAGGCAGGACTACGGCAGCGCCAGTAGTCCGTCAAGGATGAGTTCTTCACTGCGTCTCTCGACTCCAGGATACAACTGCCTTCCTGCTCTGGAGCTGCCCCAGTTATAGGTCTGGCGCCCTTTGATGTCCGGACCCTCGCACTTGGGGGTCGGGAGGTCCGGGATGAGGGAGTCCAGACACCCAGCAGGGGGGTAGAGCCAGCGCCTGGGGGAGCTGGAGGCGATCGGCACCTGGCGGGGAAGAGCCATCGACACTTCTTTCTCCCATTGACCTGCCAAGTAGTCCGCTCACCTCCTGGGTGGATGGTGGTGCCGGGATGTCGGTGTGAGAAGGTGGCCTGATATGCAGTGCTCACTATTCTAGTGAACACTATGTATCAGTCCAGCAACCCTTATTGATGATTGGTTGTAAGTCAACCTTATAGACCAGCTATCCTAGTAGCATGGATACGAGCAGTCTAAGGCTAAAGGCTCGAGAGGGCGTGTTAAGCCAGCTGTTTACCACACATATACCCCTTGAATACCCAGTGAAAGGACACCACACAAGTGTTATGAAAATAAACAGTTATTTATTAAGAATCACAACAGCCCTGTACTCTTTATGAGGACAGGGTACTAAGCACAAACCAAAACTCTTACAAAAATACTTAAGTTAGCACAGTATATACAAATGCCCGAGGGGCACGGAAAACCATATACTCTGAAAGTGGAATGCGAAATTACTAGCAGGTAAGTACAGTACTAATAGCCTTTGGAATCGCTAGGACTTGACTATAGAATCGTTAGATTACTTCTAGGAGACCCAGGGGACTCGGGTGCAGTGTGTGCACTCTCACGCGAGATGCGGGACAAAGTCTATGGTAGCTAGAAATTGCAAAGTTAGTGTTCTCGGGCGAACCCGACCTGGTAGGGAGAAAACGAAAGTGGATCCTGACCCTTGGATAGTGAGGCTATGCTGGGGCACCAAAATGCCGAAGTTACCTAGCCCAGGGGCTGCAGCTGCATAGGACTCAAAAGACGTCGGGAATCCTCGTTGCCGGACCAGGAGCCTGGAAGAAAGAAGTTGCTGGCAGGCGACCAGTGAAGAAAGTTCGATGGATCCAAGCCTGGATCGAAGGAAGATGACACCTGAAAGCAGAGGGGACCAAGTTCGAGACTACTAGCCAGTAGTCAGTGGGCACCAGGAGGGCACCGGATGGTAGCCACCTCGACAAGGTGAGTGGGTGACGCTGTGACCGCAGATCTCACGGACCAGGAGGCGTTGTCGGCGACCAGGATGGAGGAGCGATCTGTCCCACGATGGATGAAGCTGTCGGCGTCGCTGGACCCAGGATTGGGCAACAAAGCCTTGGCAAATTCAAGCCCACGCGGTGGACCTAAAATGGCGTCTGGAGTGGACCAGGAGGGTCCGGGGTGCCTCTCTTGAAGAAGGAAGCAAGGGCCAGTCTGGAGCAACCAGACCAGCAGCAGTGATGTCGTCGGGCGTCGTGAAGAAGGCCACAAGCCAGCCGGCTAGTAGCCACACAGCGCGGTGAGCACGCAAAAGCAGAAGGGCCCCACGCAGATCGTGGAGATGCTGGAGGGCTGATCTTCGGTGCTGGAGCTGCTCAGGGTGGGGGCTTCTCGGACCCCAAAGCACTCACCAGTGGAAGACTCGGTGGGCTTGTTACAAAGAAGTCGTGCAGTCTTGGCGATCGTCGGTCCCTCGAGGTCTCGTCACACTCACGGTTCTCAGCTTTGCTGTAGAGGTGAGTAGAGGTCAGAGGTGCCAGGGAAGCCGGGTCTCGTCGAGCTGGGTCGTCGGATTCGTGATGAAGGACTTGCAGCAGACCGCAGTGTTCTTAGGATGGTGCCCGCTTGATGCAGGGTGACTACTCCTTAGCCACAAGGGAGAATCTTGAAGAAGAAATCTTGATGTCCTTTCGAAGAGAGTCGTGTCTTGATTCCAAAGATGATCTAATTTGAACAGTGGGCCCGCTCCCATCTTTATACTAAAAAAGGGGCTGACCCGGTGACTAGGTCCTGCCAAGGGGTGGGACTAGGAGGGGGGTGGTTACACCCCTCTGCCATGCCGGACTTCCCCCAGGCCAGGGGCTGGTGTGCCCCTGGAACTGGTTCTGACCGGCCTATGCGTAGTGAGCACCGGGGTGCCACTCAGCAGTCACCTTCCTGAAAAGCCCTGCCTACCCAGGATACACAAAACCATGTCTGGGACGGTGCTGGCACCGCCCCGGACAGGAAACCCTTTGTCCAAGCCTCCCTCGCTGGAAGGACTCCCAGCAGCAGGAGGTCAGACTCGTGTCTGTGGTGGCAGCATCCATTTTGTGGAGCTGAGGCTTTAGTTAACTTTAACCGGGGTTCACAGTTACATACATGTCATGTCCCTCTAGAAGGGTGGAATGCTAACCCCGTCGCCAGAATTGGCGAGGGGTTAGTATTCCAATTCGTATGACACCTTACTCGACATGTTTTGATAAAGCAATACCAAAGTTAGCATTTAACCGCGAGGATTATAATGCACTTAAGAGTATATGGTATGCGATATCATGGAAGAGCTATTAGGACTTGGTTCCGCAAGCTGCAGACAGGCTCAGCTCATGCCAGAGCACCATCTCACACGATTCCAAGCACTCTGCCTTCAGGATTGTCAAGGCCTGCCATAGGAGTGACTGATAGGAATCTGTGTGTCCATTTTAGGGTTAGGTATAGGTATACTACACCTACAGCAAAGGGTGATTACACGACTTTGCCCCAGCTGTCGTGCAGCCAGTTGTGTCAAATTTAGGAGGCCAGCCAGGGGTGGCATAATACATGCTGCAGCCCCTGGCAGCCCTGGGTACACCTATGCCCTGAGTTACAGGGTCTGATAAGGTGGCCCAGTACCAATTGGAAATGTACCTAGGGTACATGGAATCCATTTTACAGAGAGAGCAGTAGGCCTGGGGTCCTGATTGGCAGGGCCCCAGGTTGACTATGTCAAAAACCAGCTAAAACACAGGGCAAAAAGTTGGGGGCAACCATAGTCAGGAGGTACCTTCCTACAGTCGGGGCCTGGCCAGGCCCAGGGTTAGGGTCGATCGGAGGCCACGCGGCCTCGTGGTGCAGTGTCCAAGATGGCGCCCAGGCCGGGCGAGGGGGCCGGTAGGGATTCGGGTCCATGATGTAGAGATGTCCGGGGGCAGGGGTCCCATATGAGACGGGGAGCGGGTGGTTTCTGTGTGTAACACCTGGAGGGCCGGGCTCGGGCCTTGTCATGCGGGGAGGGAGCGAGCCCTTCACGTGGCCTGTCCAACACCCTCACTCTTTCTATCGCCCTCACTCTTTTTATCGCCCTCACTCTTTCTATCGCCCTCACTCTTTCTATCGCCCTCACTCTTTCTATCGCCCTCACTCTTTCTATCGCCCTCACTCTTTCTATCGCCCTCACTCTTTCTATCGCCCTCCCTCACTCTTTCTATTGCCCTCCCTCACTCTTTCTATTGCCCTCCCTCACTCTATCTATCGCCCTCCCTCACTCTATCGCCCTCCCTCACTCTATCTATCGCCCTCCCTCACTCTATCTATCGCCCTCCCTCACTCTATATCTATCGCCCTCCCTCACTCTATATCTATCGCCCTCCCTCACTCTATATCTATCGCCCTCCCTCACTCTATATCTATCGCCCTCCCTCACTCTATATCTATTGCCCGCCCTCTATCTATCTATTGCCCGCCCTCTATCTATCTATTGCCCGCCCTCTATCTATTTATCGC